>NW_027016544.1:0-300000 GCF_036934945.1 Oncorhynchus masou masou
ACCAAGTCTGGATAAATTAGATGACTTAAATGTAATGTAAATGTAATATTACATTTAAACGAAATATTAAAATAGTCAATTTACAGCTGTGTTGCACTGATTGTTCTGTTATTGCAATGTAAGTCTCAGAATAAAAAGGGGTGGATTTGTTTGTAAAAAATTATAATCACTTTATTTGTCTATCCAATAGCTCACAAAACATGAACTGAAAGGTACACAGCATTTCAATTATCGTACCCAGTAACAGTAAGATACATTAGTGTTTTTGTTAAGGATGTGAGTAAACAGACAACATAATAACTACATAACAGGTATAACCAACATCCATATTGAGATTGATCTTCAGTTTGATAAAGGAAATCAAAGATAAATATTACAAATTGAAAGTAAAAGGATATTAAAACATAAGGCAATACATGTGTACAGTAAAACATAAAATAAATAAAAAACTCACATTAAAAGTTTCCTGTAGAGAAAATTCACCTGCATTCACATTACTGCAACAAAATGTAATACAAAGTCCTACATAAGTCTCACGAACCAGACCTGGCCTTGCTCAATTTGACCTGGCCCAGTCCATTGTGATTACGCCGAACAATAGGAAAATAAGTTAATAAAAACATTTGTCAATTGAGACAGAGTTACCAAGTAGGGGCTTGGACCCACGCACGTGCATACACACAAACAAACAGAACTTGATCTAGGTCAGTCAGAAAGCAAGGTAGCACCATGGAAGTAGATAATATGGTATGATACAGAATTCTACAAGAGCGGGGGGGTTCTAAGATGACATGAAATTGTTTTAAGGTCATTCAATGGATCATTTAGATATTTGATTTGAAATTTTAGGAGCCTTTTAGGTATCCCCAAAAAATAAATAAAGCATGACAAAATATTACACTTGGCCTTTACTACTATAGCCCATATAAACGCAATGAATTATACATTCATAAACGACAAGACAGTACAAAAATAAATCATAAGGAATAAAGTTTTGAAGTGTCTGTCCTATATCAAGGAGATAAGAAAGCTCAGGAATTACACATTTAACCCCTTATTTTTGTTGGCACAAAACTACCTCCATTCATTTGTATGGGTTACCTTTAGGACTGGTCCAGCGACACTTGTGGACGTCAAAGCAAAACACGGAGAACACCGTCATGTTTGTGAGTCTAGGATTTTCTGGATGTCTACTGGTTTGACAAACAGCTCTGTAGCTCCGCCACTTTCCACTGCAGATGCGGAAGGGCGACATAGGCGGATGAAGTGGATTGAGACGTAGCCCATGCTAGATCTCTCTAGCTCAAACTGACAGATTGATGGGATTTTTAATTATGTTATTTAGATAACACACCGGTGCATCAATAGACTTTAGGGGGTTTTAACATCAAGTTATGTAAGACTGAAAAGTTCAAACTATCATGGGTTGAGTTTTCCAAAAACAAAGTAACTCCAGTATTTCCAGATTTATATTAAAGTAGCATTCCAGTGTTTCCAGAATTGATTACAAAACGAGTGAAGTTTTTCTACCAATTCTTAAAAAATATGTTAAAAAAACAGCTTTGAGCAGGAATGGAGTGGGCGAAAACCAACAAAAAAAATAATGAGTAGACAGCTGATTGGCCAGCTCATCATCCTTTCTGCGGAAATGAAAAGCTTTTTTTGTTTTTAAATTTTAACTGTCAGAAACACAATTGTGGTGGTTTTGAAGTGTTTATTCTCCAATTCATGCTTTGGCCAAAAATACGAGTATAGGCTGAGTCACGACATTATACGGGTATGAGTTATCAGAATTTGTAACTTTTAAAATAGATCCACTGGACAATTACTTTAAGGCTGTGTTTACACAGGCAGCCCAATTATGATCTTTTCCCACTAATTTGACCAAATCAGATTAAGCTCTTTTGCCAAATCAGAATTGGACTGCCTGTCTACACTTGACATTTACATGCGACTTCGCCTATCAGAATATGAACATCGCATTGAAAAAGACCGGTATAGATGCACAAAAGTCGGATCCGGTCGGTCGGATCAGTGGTGGTCGGATCAGTCTCACCACTTCAAGAGGTGGTCAGAGACGCATGCATGTGTGAATTTCTTCTCATTCTGGACCCAATCAGGCTACTGAAGGTGCAAGCAGTGGGCCACATCAGCACTCCGCCCACAAGTTTCCAGAAAACTTGTGTTTTGGGAGAGAAGCACATTTTTTTTTTTTCATTAAATGTTGAAGGAAATACGTTCCTAGCCTGTAAGAAAGGTGTTTGCTAGCTTCAATTAGCTAGTTGGCTAGTGTTTGGCTAGTGAAAAACAATGTTTTGTTTGGCTAGAGTTAAGCTAACCTGTAAGAAATCCCTTTAGCGTTGCTAGCTACAGTACCAGTCAAACGTTTGGACACCTACTCATTCAATGGTTTTTCTTTATTTTTACTATTTTCTACAACAATAATAGTGAAGACATCAAAACTAATGAAATAACATGTGGAATCATGTAGTATCTAAAAAAGTGCTAAATCAAAATGTATTTTAATATGACCTTCTTCAAAGTAGCCATTCTTTGGCATTCTCTCAACCAGCTTCACCTGGAATGTTTTTAACAGTCTTGAAGGAGTTCCCACATATGCGGAGCACTTATTGGCTGCTATTCCTTCACTCTGTGGTCCAACTCATCCCAAACCATCTCAATTGGGTTGAGGTCAGGTGATTATGGAGGCCAGGTCAGCACTCCATCACTCTCCAGCCTGGAGTGTCCTGTTGAAAAACAAATGATAGTGGGACTAAGTGCAAACCAGATGGGATGGCGTATCTCTGCAGAATACTGTGGTAGCTATGCTGGTTAAGTGTACCTTTAATTCTAAATAAAATCACTGACAGTGTCACCAGCAAAGCACCCCCACACCATTACATCTCCTCCTCCGTGCTTCACGGTGGGAACTACACATGCCGAGATCATCCGCTCACCTACTCTGCGTCTCACAAAGACATGGTAGTTGGAACCAAAAACCACAAATTTGGGCTCATCAGACCAAAGGATAGATTTCTACCTGTAATGTTCATTGCTTGTGTTTCTTGGCCCAAGCAAGTCTCTTCTTATTGGTGTCCTTAAGTAGTGGTTTCTTTGCAGTAATTCGACCATGAAGGTCTGATTCATACAGTCTTCTCTGAACAGTTGATGTTTCATCATAGCGCGTGATGGTTTTTGCAACTGCACTTGAAGAAACGTTCAAAGTTCTTAATTTCTCTTTACTTATTTGAGCTGTTTTTGCCATTATATGGACTTCTGTATACCACCCCTACCTTGTCACAACACAACTGATTGGCTTAAACGCATTAAGGAATGAAATTCCACAAATTAACTTTTAACAAGGCACACCTGTCAATTGAAATGCATTCCAGGTTACTACCTCATTAAGGTGGTTGAGAGAATGCAAAGAGTGTGCAAAGCTGTCATCAATGCAAAGGGTGGCTACTTTGAAGAATCTCAAATATATTTTGATTTGTTTAACACTTTTTGGTTAGTACATGATTCCATATGTGCCATTTTATAGTTTTTATATCTTATTCTACAATGTAGAAAATAGTAAAAATAAAGCAAAAATAAAGTAAAACCCTGGAATGAGTAGTGTGTCCTGCAACTTGCTGGCTAGTTACAGAGGTTAGCTGGCTAGTAGGCTACAGCCATCAAGTTGTCTCAGATTTATCCTGTTCCACCATTTGCAGAATGCATACTGGCATTTGAATATAGCATGGGAAAAGGGAGACTGGACACATTTAAATGTAGTTTTAGTTGTATGACGTGTTCTTAATTGCATGATCAGAACTCCATGATCAAAATACAAAAGCTGAATGAACTGTCAAGTCTAGACATGGCGGGTAAGAGTTAAAGAATTGAAGTAGTCAAACGTAATGTCTGAAATGTAATGTTTATGATGAAATTCCAATAACAAGGAATTCAGTCAAAAGGAAAACAATTTGAGGCTCAAAAAGAGGTACTCCAAACATTGCATATAACTTAATCTAGGTGTGGGGATAGTCTATTTCAGGGTTTTCCCAAACTCTGTCCTCGGGACCCAAAGGGGCACACGTTTTGGCTTTTGCCCTAGCACTTAATGCAAAAACCAAAACGTACACCCCTTGGGGTACCGCAGAATGAGTTTTGGAAACGCTGGTCTACTTGTTCACAATCACAATGGACATCAAGGCATCAATGTTAATGACAGTGTGATGACTAGAGAGGAAGAGGTGAAGTGAGAGGGTCCCCTCCCGTCAATTTCTCCATGCAGGAATACAAGTGATAAGCAGTCTGCCTGCCTTCCCGCTTTTGGAACAACGGCTACCATTGTTAGGGGCGCAGACAAGACCATCTCGTCATTATGTACAGTACCTCCTTATATATTATGTACAGTACCTCGCAACATCACCTTGCCAACCAGAGAAGGTAGAGGAGAAGAGATCGAATCAAATGCTCGCTGTGGTAAACATGAACTTCTGGTGGTTACTGAAGCCAATGTGGCATGTTGAATACATTTTCTCCGCACGAGTTTGGCTCTAACATTTGAACCGCTTTGGCTATAAGCTAATATTATTCCCCTCTATGATGATCACAAGCCAAGTTAGAAGGGAATGTCACAAAAAACAAAATTTGGCCCCCATAAGAATATAGTTGAATAGCAATGTCATAGGAGTGGAAAGGCTGTCCTTATGGCTATGAAATGGAAAGGCTATCCTTAGAAGGGCTCTGATAAGCCAGATGGTTCTGCTTCGGTTTGCCAGTGTCGTGCAGTACGCTGGAATTAAAACCCAGACAATTATATTGGTGCCATAATCTCCGAGTACGAGGTCTAAAGAGGATAAAATGCAACCGAGGTGGTTTGATGAACCATACTCTTCAAGTAACCTTGCTGGAGACTTGAATACTTGTGTTTGCTTCCTGAATTCATCCCAATGTGCTTTAGCTAAGTGGGCTAACAGTCTTCTGACATGCAGAAGACCTGGTTCGAACCCACTCAGTCACAAGAGCAAGATTAAATAGGGAGTGGAAAGGCTCGACAGGGATATTGAAATACACTGCTCAAAAAAATAAAAGGAACACTAAAATAACACATCCTAGATCTGAATGAATGAAATATTCTTATTTAATACTTTTTTCTTTACATAGTTGAATGTGCTGACAACAAAATCACAAAAATGAATCAATGGAAATCAAATTTATCAACTCATGGAGGTTATTAAAGTGGGAAACCACACTACAGGCTGATCCAACTTTGATGTAATGTCCTTAAAACAAGTCAAAATGAGGCTCAGTAGTGCGTGTGGCCTCCACGTGCTTGTATGACCTCCCTACAACGCCTCTACATGCTCCTGATGAGGTGGCGGATGGTCTCCTGAGGGATCTCCTCCCAGACCTGTACGAAAGTATCCGCCAACTCCTGGACAGTCTGTGGTGTTGGTGGATGGAGCGAGATGTGCTCAATTGGATTCAGGTCTGGGGAACGGGCGGGCCAGTCCATAGCATCAATGCCTTCCTCTTGCAGGAACTGCTGACACACTCCAGCCACATGAGGTCTAGCATTGTCTTGCATTAGGAGGACCCAGGGCCATCCCGCACCAGCATATGGTCTCACAAGGGGTCTGAGGATCTCATCTCGGTACCTAATGGCAGTCAGGCTACCTCTGGCGAGCACATGGAGGGCTGTGCGGCCACCCCAAAGAAATGTCACCCCACACCATGACTGACCCACAGCCAAACCGGTCATGCTGGAGGATGTTGCAGGCAGCAGAACGTTCTACACGGCGTCTCCAGACTGTCACGCATGTCACATGTGCTCAGTGTGAACCTGCTTTCATCTGTGAAGAGCACAGGGCGCCAGTGGCGAATTTGCCAATCGTGGTGTTCTCTGGCAAATGAAAAACGTTCTGCACGGTGTTGGGCTGTAAGCACAACCCCACCTGTGGACGTCGGACCCTCATACCATCCTCATGGAGTCAGTTTCTGACCGTTTGAGCAGACACATTCACATTTGTGGCCTGCTGGAGGTCATTTTGCAGGGCTCTGGCAGTGCTCCTCCTTGCACAAAGGCGGAGGTAGCGGTCCTGCTGCTGGGTTGTTGCCCTCCTACAGCCTCCTCCACATCTCCTGATGTACTGGCCTGTCTCCTGGTAGTGCCTCCATGCTCTGGACACTACGCTGACAGACACAGCAAACCTTCTTGCCACAGCTCGCATTGATGTCCCATCCTGGATAAGCTGCACTACCTGAGCCACTTGTGTGGGTTGTAGACTCCGTCTCATGCTACCACTAGAGTGAAAGCACCGCCAGCATTCAAAAGTGACCAAAACATCAGCCAGGAAGCATAGGAAATAAGTGGTCTGCACCTGCAGAACCACTCCTTTATTGGGGGTGTGTTGCTAATTGCCTATAATTTCCACCTGTTGTCTATTCCATTTGCACAACAGCATGTGAAATGTATTGTCAATCAGTGTTGCTTCCTAAGTGGACAGTTTGATTTCACAGAAGTGTGATTGACTTGGAGTTACATTGTGTTGTTTAAGTGTTCCCTTTATTTCTTTGAGCAGTGTATATTCCTAAGGGGGCAAAATAACATTTTTTTTGCGACCTTCCCTTCTAACATGGGTATGAGCATCAGAGGGGAACAGAAAGCCCATCTGCCAGAACCTTCTGTTTACTACTTTCCTGGCTGGGCAAAGTACCAGGATGTTGGCCCCATTTTTGAATCAATTGAGAGAACTGAATTTGAGAAATTGAATACATGAAGCATTGATTAACTACACCCACAAATGGAGCAAATGTACCTCTGTGTTCAAGAAAGTTTTTGGGAAACGTGTCGTTCAGTACAAACCGTCATGCAAAGTAGCAAAAGTTGAAACAAATTGAGCACATGCAGTCAGTAAAAGATGCCTGGTTATTCTTTAAAAGTGCTTTCCTCGCAATATTAAATAAGCATGCCCCATTCAAAACAAATATAGAACCAGGAACAGATATAGCCCGTGGTTCACTCCAGACCTGACTGTCCTTGACCAGCACAAAAACATCCTGTGGCATACGGCATTCGCATCAAATAGCCCCCACGATACGCAAATATATAGGAACAAATATATACAGGCAGTTAGGAAAGCAAAGGCTAGCTGTTTCAAACAGAAATGTGCATCCAACAGCACAAACTCCCCAAAATTCTGGGACACTAAAGTCCATGGGGAATAAGAGCACCTCCTCCCAGCTGCCCACTGCACTGAGGCTAGGAAACACTCACCACCGATAAATCAAGAATAATTGAGAATATCAATAAGCATTTTTCTACGGCTGGCCATGCTTTCCACCTGGCCACCCCTACCCTGGTCAATAGCCCTGCACCCCCCACGGCAACTTGTCCAAGCCTCCCCCATTTCTCCTTTACACAAATCCAGATGGCTGATGTTCTGAGAGAGCTGCAAAATTTGGACCCCTACAAATTAGCAGGGCTGGACAGTCTGGACCCTCGCTTTCTAAAATGATCAACCGAAATTGTTGCAACCCCTATTACTAGCCTGTTCAACCTCTTTTGTATCGTCTGAGATCCCCAAAGATTAGAAAGCTGCCGCGGTCATCCCCCTCTTCAAAGGGGGAGACACTCTAGACAAAAACTGCTACAGACCTATATATATATATCCTACCCTGATTTCCACCGTACCTTCTCCGCTATGCAATCTGGTTTCCGAGCTGGTCATGGGTGCAGCTCAGTCACGCTCAAGGTACTAAATGATATCATAACCACCATCGATAAGAGACAATACTGTGCAGCTGTATTCATCAACCTGGCCAAGGATTTCGACTGTCAATCACCGCAGACTCAAGAGCCCTGGTTTCTCAAATGACTGCCTCCCCTGGTTCACCAAGTACTTCTCAGACAGAGTTTAGCGTGTCAAATCGGAGGGCCTGTTGTCCGGAACTCTGGCAGTCTCTGGGACTGCCAAAGGGTTCAATTCTCAGGCTGACTCTTTTCTCTGTATACATCAATGATCTCGCTCTTGCTGCTGGTGACTCACTGATCGCAGACGACACCATCCTGTATACATTTGGCCCTTCTTCGGACACTTAACCTCCAATGCCATACAACTCTCCTTCCGTGGCCTCCTATTGCTCTTAAATGCAGGTCAAACTAAATGCATGCTCCTCAACCGATCGCTGCCCGCACCAGCACGCCCATCCAGCATCACTAGCCTGGACGGTTCTGACTTAAAATATGTGGACAACTACAAATACCTAGGTGTCTGGTTAGACTGTAAGCTCTCCTTCCAGACTCACATTAAGTATCTCCAATCCTACCAATCCTTGACTTCGGCGATGTTATTTACTAAATAGCCTCCACCACTCTACTCAGCAAATTTGATGCAGTCTATCACAGTGCCATCCGTTTTGTCACCAAAGCCCCATATACTACCTACTACTGCGACCTGTAGGCTCTCGTTGGCTGGCCCTCGCTTCAAACTCGCCGACAAACCCTCTGGCTCCAGGTCATCTATAAGTCTTTGCTAAGTAAAGCCCCGTCTCAGCTTACTGGTCACAATAGCAGCAACCACCCGTAGCACGCGCTCCAGCAGGTATATTTCACTGTTCACCCCCAAAGCCAACACTTCCTTTGGCAACTTTCCTTACAGTTCTCTGCTGCCAATGACTGGAACGAATTGCAAAAATCACTGAAGCTGGAGATCCATATCTGCCTCACTAACTTTAAGAACCAGTTGTCAGAGCAGCTCACAGATCACTGCACATAGCCCATCCAACTACCTCATCCCCATACAATTTTTGTTTTGCTCCTTTGCGCCCCAGTATCTCTACTTGCACATTTATCTTCTGCACATCTATCACTCCAGTGTTTAAATTAACCAAGTATTTATTTTTTATTTATTTTTTTAAATTTCATTATTATTAAATCGGCCGATTAAATCGATATGACTTTTTTTGGTCTTCCAATAAATCAGTATCGGCGTTGAAAAATCATAATCGGTCGACATCTAGTCCCTACTATTCCCAGAGATAGGCTATCCAAAGTCAAACCAATTTTGCCAAGGTAGCACACCAGCCGGCTGAAGCTAATTGGCTAACTCTTCCCATCTGCGAACACACAAGAGACACCTACATCAAACCAGACCGCGAAACCAACTCCCGTTTGAATTCAGTCATGGAAACTAGCATTTCTTAATGAACCAAGTCTAAAACAAGGCAAAATTAGGAAGTGTAATAGCCCTTTAAAACCAAAGATCTATGACATGTTTAGATAGGATCCAGTTGACCCAGTCTGTAACAAGTGGGTCTGAGGCAGCAGTAATGGAAAGGACTTGATGCTATAGAAACCAAGAGAGAACGTGACAGAGAATATGGAAAAAGTAAATGAAGTAAAGGACAGGTAAACAGTCAAATTTCACACCCTTCTACCATAATGAACGAGAACCCAAAGAATTGGTCTTCTCTCCAAGAATGAATAAAAGGGAGTGTAAATAATGAAACTGATTCCCCTCACAACAGAGGAGAACAAAGCTTGTTAGTGTGCTTATGTACATGATTTTGAAGTTTTGAAAACTTAAGTGTATGCATCAATAGTACACCTGGATTTTTGGTTTATTTTTAAAATAATTCAGTGCCTAACTAGTCCTGGGCCTAGAAAGAATATACAATAGTGATGAAGGACATGCTCCTACAGAAAGTATGATCAGCTTAGCCTATAATAATACACTAAACCAGATTTGGCACATCTTACAGTAGCCTACAATTAGAAAAATATAACTCAATTGATTAAACAATTTCAATATGACTGAAATATGTATTCTAATATCTATCTTACAATATAGTAATCTCGGTTTTCATTTCAAACCTGTTGTCATTGCTTCGCTTGTTTGTAGCATTGCACATTTTGTGGACTATTTTTTTTTCAACTATGAAGTTAACGGCAGTCAGAGACAAACACTGATTGTGTTTATCTGAGATGGTGTGTAAAGTTATGCGGGAGGGCAAAAGATATTCTGACACTTTAGCTGTTCTACAAGTGGTCTGAAGCAGTAGTTAGATACAAGTGATTTCAAATGGATGTTAGTAATGATCGTTTTGTGAAACAGCTCTGAGATTTAACGATGCTCCTACGAAATTTCTAACGAACTTAGCCTTAAGATGCTTTTGGGAAACCCAACCCTGGGGGCATGCAGGCTTTTTCCCTCTCATCCAATCAGGTTAATTGGTGTCAAATCATTTCAATTGGAAAGGGTCCCTCAGAAGTAGGAAAATGTTCTGGGTTTGGGGCTGTCCAAGATCTCAGTCATAACATGACCATGGTCTTGTTGGGTATGCTTACACTTAAGTTCTATTCACGATCAAAAAAAAATTGTATTTAAAAAAAGAAAATCAGCCTACAAAGTGCCAAGCCCAATGTTTTCACCACATTACATCTGTGCCATCTCTAACATGTGATCCAGAAGAACTAAAGAGGCCGCAGGTTTGAGGAGTGTCAGAGCATAGAGGATTGATTGAGCAACAAGGATTATGGGACTGCCAAATCTGTCCATGAACCACTTGCCACAGTCAGTGCCACTCACCTTTTGTTAAACCAACCAGTTACTTCTGATCCAAGACTAGAATCCCTGGGTACCAGAACCAGGAGTAAGGGGCTTCTATGGGCACAAATAAAATGCAAAAATAGGTGAAATATTTATATACACAAAGCAGTCATCACTGAACCCCTTGTCACTATAAAATGCAGCATCTCTCTCGAATCCTCTTGGCCAAACTTTTCCTTTTCTTCTTGCCGTTTTTCTCTTTACTGTCCTCCATCTTCCTTGCTCGGATCTCTCTCATCAGGTCAAAGAATACCTGCGAGAATAAGAATAGACGAGAATAAACAGTCCATCTACAGATATGGCACCATGTTACTATGCAACATCCTAGACAACCTTCTCTGCAGTTTGTGACTGCAGAGGAGCTGAGCCCTGGTTGATAGATGCAACCCATCTGGCTCACCTTGTCGACATTGGCACGGGTTTTGGCAGAGGTCTCCACGTAGCACACGCCCCACTGTTCAGCACGCGCCTTGGCCTCTTCCGCGCTGACCTGCCTCCGGTCCTCCAAGTCAGACTTGTTCCCCACCAGGAGGAAGGGTGCACTCTCATCCTCCTTCACCCGCAATATCTGCTCCCTGCAGAGCAGAGCCATTAGATGGCAGTGGAGCTATGACATGTAACAACTATGGGACTATGATATGTAACTACATGGAGTTGTTATGCTGCTCAACCTGAAGTCTGCTGTAGCTGCAAACGACTCTGCCTCAGTGATGGAAAAGACACAGAGGAAGCCCTCCCCACTGCGGAAGTAGTTGTCCCGGATGGCAGCATAGTCCTCTTGTCCCGCAGTGTCCAGGATGTCTATCTGGACCTCCTCCCCATCCAGAACTACCTTTTTCCTATAGCTGTCCGCTTTGGTTGGTTCATAGTCCTCAACAAACTAAGGGGGTAGCATCAGACAATAAATTACTACCAAGTGAGGTCATGCACACAATTGCAAAATTGAGATCAAGTGATGTTTGGTTTAGACCACCAGAAGGTTCCAGAATATATATATTTTCTTGTCAACTGAATGTGCCGCTTAGTTCATGGAGGTTACTCATGTAACTGGTTCTGATATCCACCAAAGAGGTTTGTACAAAGAGCGGTTCCTGTTCTCTTCATACAAATTTGGCTTTAACTTTTGAATGGTTGAGACACTCAGGAACATGCATGTTCCTTTTTTTTTTGGGGGGGGGGGGGGGGGGTTGTCTCTACAGCACTCACTGATGGCGTTGGGGACATAAGGAACTTGAGTCCTGAACATCCCAAAACATTTCACTTACCAATGAAAATAGTTACAGCATTACCATATTCAAGTCATTTGCCATTTTCCAATTAGCCTTAAGAATGTAGAAATATGGCTTCAGTTGGTGCTAAAGTAGTTAAAGGTAATAAAAGAAAAATGTAATTGTGCGTATATATCAGCCTAGAACTTCCACATCGGTGCATCCCTAATGCAATCATCTAAAATCAGAGAATGTAGAAATGATAATGGACCAATTAAGTCAAAAGTTTAGACAACTTTTCAGGGTTTTTATTTTTACTATTTTCTACATTGTAGAATAAAGCTCTGACGAAGGCCGTGAGGCCGATACGTCAGCTTATTGAAGATCAGTGATACTACCAAGAGCAGTGTGCGGTTTCCCATTTCCTTCAGAATAGTGAAGACATCAAAATTATGAAATAAAGTGTTTAACTGTATATATTTAGATTTGTTTAAGTCAGAAGTTTACCTTAGCCAAATACAGTTAAACTCAGTTCCACAATTCCTGACAATTGTAGTAAAAATTCCCTGTCTTAGGATCACCACTTTAATTTAAGAACGTGATGTCAGAATAAGATCAAAGAGAATCATTTATTTCAGCTTTTATTTATTTCATCACATTCCCAGTGGGTCAGAAGTTTACATACTAATTGAGTGTATTTGGTAGCATTGCCTTTAAATTGTTTAACCTCTTGAAACTCTGGGGGCGCCATTTCATTTTTGGATGAAAAACGTTCCTGTTTTAAACAAGATATTTTGTCACAAAAAGATGCTCGACTATGCATATAATTGATAGCTTTGGAAAGAAAACACTGACGTTTCCAGAACCGCAAAGATATTCTCTGTGCGTGCCCTAGAACGGGAGCTACAGGCAAAACCAAGATGAAACGGCATCCAGGAAATGAGCAGGATTTTTGAGGCTCCGTTTTCCAATTTTTCTCCTTATATGGCTGTGAATGCGAGAGGAATGAGCCTGCCCTTTCTGTCATTTCCCCAAGGTGTCTGCAGCATTGTGACGTATTTGTAGGCATATCATTGGAAGATTGACCATAAGAGACCACATTTACCAGGTGTCCGCCCGGTGTCCTGCGCCGAAATTGGTGCGCAAACCTCAGCTGCAAGTATTTTTCCATGGAATTCAGAGAAGAAAGCAGGCTTCCACGAACGATATATCAATGAAGAGATGTGAAAAAACACCTTGAGGATTGATTCCAAACAACGTTTGCCATGTTTCGGTCGATATTATGGAGTTAATTCGGAAAAAGTTTGACGTTGTTGGTGACTGAATTTTCGGTTCGGTAGCCGAATGTGATGTACAAAACGGAGCGATTTCTCCTACACAAAGATTCTTTCAGGAAAAACTGAACATTTGCTATGTAACTGAGAGTCTCCTCATTGAAAACATCCGAAGCTCTTCAAAGGTAAATTATTTTATTTATTTGGTTATCTGGTTTTTGTGAAAATGTTGCGTGCTAAATGCTACTCAAAATGCTAAGCTAGCTTTGCATACTCTTACACAAATTAGTGAATTGCTATGGTTCAAAAGCATATTTTGAAAATCTGAGATGACAGTGTTGTTAAGAAAAGGCTAAGCTTGAGAGCAGGCGCATTATTTTCATTTTATTTGCGATTTTCAGAAATCGTTAACGTTGCGTTATGCTAATGAGCCTGAGGCTTTATTCACGATCCCGGATCCGGGATGGGGAGTATCAAGAGGTTATTAACTTGGGTCAAACGTTTCGGGTAGCCTTCCACAAGCTTCACACAATAAGTTGTGAATTTTGGCCCATTCCCCCTGACAGAGCTGGTGTAACTGAGTCAGGTTTCTAGGTCTCCTTGCTAACAAAAGCTTTTTCAGTTCTGCCCACAAATGTTCTATAGGATTGAGGTCAGGGCTTTGTGATGGCCACTCAAATACCGACTTTGTTGTCCTTAAGCCATTGTGCCACAACTTTGAAAGTATGCTTGGGGGTCATTGTCCATTTGGAAGACCCATTTGCAACCAAGCTTTAACTTCCTGACTGATGTCTTGAGATGTTGCTTCAATATATCCACAATTTTCCTACCTCATGATGCCATCAATTTTGTGAAGTGCACCAGTCTCTCCTGCAGCAAAGCACCACCACAACATGCTGCTACCCCCGTGCTTCCCGGTTGGGATGGTGTTCTTCGACTTGCAAGCATCCCCTTTTTCCTCCAAACATAACGATGGTCATTATGGCCAAACAGTTCTATTTTTGTTTCATCAGACCAGAGGACATTTCTCCAAAAAGTAAAATCTTTGTCCCCATGTGCAGTTGCAAACCGCAGCCTGGCTTTTTTATAATCGTTTTGGAGCAGTGGTTTCTTCCTTACGGAGCGGCCTTTCAGGTTATGTAGATTTACTCTGGATATAGATACATTTGTACCGGTTTCCTCCAGAATCTTCAAAGTCCTTTGCTGCTGTTCTGGGATTGTTTTGCACTTTTCGCACCAAAGTACGTTCATCTCTAGGAGACAGAACGTGAATTCTTCCTGAGTGGTATGACGGCTGCGTGGTCCCATGGTGTTTATACTTCCGTACTATTGTTTGTACAGATGAATGTGGTACCTTCAGGCGTTTGGAAATTGCTCCCAAGGATGAACCAGACTTCCTCTGAGGTCTTGGTTGATTTCTTTTTATTTTCCCATGATGGCAAGCAAAGAGGCACTGAGTTTGACGGTAGGCCTTGAAATACATCCACAGGTACACCTCCAATTGACTCAAATGATGTCAATTAGCTGATCAGAAGCTTCTAATGTCATGACATGTTCTGGGATTTTCCGAGCTGTTTAAAAGGCAGTCAACTTGGTGAAACTTCTGACCCACTTGAATTGTGATAGTGAATTATAAGTGAAATAATCTGTTTACAATTGTTGGAAAAATTACTTGTGTCATGCACAAAGTAGAAGTCCTATCCGACTTGCCAAAACTATAGTTTGTTAACAAGAAATTGTGGAGTGGTTGAAAATGGAATTAATGACTCCAACCTAAGTGTATGTAAACTTCCGACTTCAACTGTGTATTTGAGATTCTTCAAAGTAGCCACCCTTTGCCTTGAGAGCTTTGCACACTCTTGGTATTCTCTCAACCAGCTTCACCTGAAATGCATTTCAGTTAACAGGTCTGCCTTGTTAAAAGTTAATACATTTGAGCCAATCAGTTGTGTTGTGTTGGTAGGGTTGGTATACAGAAGATGACCCGATTTGGTAAAAGACCAAGTCCATATTATGGCAAGAATAGCTCAAATAAGCAAAGAGAAACGACAGTCCATTACTAAGACATGAAGGCCAGTCAATATGGAACATTTCAAGAACTTTGCCACTGTATTTGAAGACTATCAAAAACCATTAAGCGCTATGATGAAACTAGCTTTCATGGGGACCACCACAGGAAAGGAAGAACGAGTTACCTCTAAAGCAGAGTATAACTTCAATAGTTACCAGCCTCAGAAAAAGCAGACCAACTCAAATGCTTCATAGACCGGCCTCCTGGTTAGAATTTCTGAGGTGTGCACACCACCCACCGCTTCAAAGTATATTACTCGCCAATGTCCTGTCTCTAGACAACAAGGTAGACGAAATTAGGGCAAATGTTGCTTTCCAGAGACATCCTGGATTGTAACATACTGTTTCACGGAAACATGGTTCTCTCAGGAAATGTTGTCAGAGTTGGTACAGCCACCGGGATACTTTATGCATCACACCAATAGAAATAAACATCTCTGTGAAGGAGGGCGGGGGTGTATGCTTCATTATTAATGAGTCATGGTGTAATCGTAACATACAGGAACTCGAGTCCTTTTGTTCACATGACCTAGAATTCCTCAAATGCCTACCATATAATCTCCCAAGAGAATTCTCGTCGTTTGTCATAGCCATGTATATCCCCCCCCCTCAAGCAGATACCACAACGGCCCTCAAGAAACTTCACTGGACTTTATGCAAACTGGAAACCATATCTCCTCCAGCTGCATTTATTGTAGCTGGGTATTTTAACAAAGCAAATTTGAGGAAAAGGCTACCTAAATTCTATCAGCACATTGATTGTAGCACTAAACTAGATCATTGCTACTGTAACTACCGCGAACCATACAAGGCCCTTCGGCAAATCTGACCACTACTCCATTTTGATCCTCACGTCCTATAAGCAGAAACTCAAAACAGGATGTACCCATGACGAGAACTATTCAACACTGGTCTGCCCAATAGGAATCCACACTTCAAGACTGTTTTTGATCACGCGGACTGGGAAATGTTCCGGGCAGCCTCAGAGACTAATATCGATTTATACGCTGATTTGGTGAGTGAGTTTAAGGAAATGCATTAGAGATGTTGTACCCACTGTCACTATTAAAACCTACCCTAACCAGAAACTGGATAGATGGCAGAATTCTAGCAAAACTGAAAGCACAAACCACCACATTTAAATCAGGGAAAGATGACTGTGAATATGGTTGAATACAAACAGTGTAGTCATCCCCTCTGCAAGGCAATCAAACAAGCGAAACGTCAGTATAGAGACAACGTGGAGTTGCAATTAAAATGGCTCAAACATGAGACGTATGTGGCAGAGTCTACAGGCAATCACGGACTACAAAAAAAACAGCCAGGTCCTGGACACTGACATCTGGCTTCTAAACTAACACCTTCTTTGAGGATAACAGTGCCACCGACGAGGGCCGCCACCAAGAACTGCGGGCCCTCCCTCTCCATGGCCCGAAGCGAGTAAGACATTAAACGCGTTAACCCTCACAAAGCTGCCGGCCCAGATGGCATCCCTAGCCGCGTCCTCAGAGTAAGCGCAGACCAACTGGCTGATGTGTTTACAGACATATTCAAACTCCCTATCCCAGTGTGCTGTCCCCAAATGATTCAACATGGCCACCATTGTTTCTGTACCCAAGAAGGCAAAGGTAATTGAACTAAATGACTATTGCCCCATAGCACTCACTTCGGTCTTAATGAAGTGGTTTGAGAGACTAGTCAAGGATCATATAGCGCCACCTTACCTGCCGCCCACTTCAAATTTCATACCGCCCCAATATGTCCACAGACGATGCAATCGCCATCACACTGCCCTATACCATCTGGACAAGAGGAATACCTATGTAAGAATGCGGTTCATTGACTACAGCTCAGCATTCAACACAATAGTACCATCCAAGCTGATCATTAAGCTTGAAGTCCTGGGTCTCAACCCCGCCCTGTACAATTGGGTCCTGGACTTTTGACGGGCCGCCCCCAGGTGCTGAAGGTAGGAAACAACATCTCCACTTCGCTGATCCTCAACACTGGGGCCACACAAGGGTGCGTGCTCAGCCCCCTATTGTACTCCCTGTTCACTCACAACTGCGTGGCAATGCACGCCTCCAACTCAATCATCAAGTTTGCAGACGACACTACAGTGGTAATAACGACAAGAGCCTACAGGGAGGAGGTGAGGGCACTCGGAGTGTGGTGTCAGGAAAAAAACCTCATCAACAAAACTAAAAAAGGAGATGATTGTGGACTTCAGGAAAGAGTAGAGGGAGCACCCCCATTTCCACATCGACGGGACAGCAGTGGAAAAACGTAGAAAGTTTCAAGTTCCTCGGTGTACACATCAGGGACAAACTGAAATGGTCCACCCACACAGACAGTGTGGTAGAGATGAAACAGTATGAACATTTCTCATCACGATTATAGTGACCAAAATTATCAGTTATTAGTATTTTTATTTTCACCTTTATTTAACCAGGTAGGCCAGTTGAGAACAAGTTCTCATTTACAACTGCGACCTGGCCAAGATAGCGCAAAGCAGTGCGACACAAACAGTTACACATGGAATAAACAAATGTAGTCAATAACAATAGAAAAAAAGTTTATATACAGCGTGTGCAAATGGCTTGAGGTGGTAAGGCAATAAATAGGCCACAGCAGCGAAGTAATTACAGTTGAGCAAATTAACACTGGAGTGATAGATGTGCAGATGATGAAGTGCAAGTAGAAATACCGATGTACAAAAGAGCAAAAAAGTTAAAAACAATATGGGGATGAGGTAGGTAGATTGGATGGGCTTTTTACAGATGGGCTGTATACAGCCGCAGCGATCAGTTAGCTAATGTTTAAGGTTAGTGAGGGAGGTAAGTCTCCAACTTCAGTGATTTTTGCAATTCGTTCCAGTCATTGGCAGCAGAGAACTGGATGGAAGGAAAAGGTGGCCAAAGTAGGTGTTGACTTTGGGGATGACCAGTGAGATATACCTGCTGGAGCACGTGCTACGGGTGGGTGTTGTGATCGTGACCAGTAAGCTGAGAAAAGGCGGAGCTTTACCTAGCAAAGACTTATAGATGACCTGGAGCCAGTGGGTCTGGCGACGAATATGCAGCGAGGGCCAGCCGACGAGAGCATACAGGTCGCAATGGTGGGTAGTATATGGGGCTGTTAGGAATATTATGAATAAATGACTTAACAATATTCTCATTTTAAATGGAACTGTAACTAAGTAAACTTATACTCTATTTTATTATATCTGATTAACAATATGAGTTCATAAGAAGGGATTGTGTGACACGGACAAGGAGTAATTAAATATAACGAACACCATTCCATACTAGTCTGGAGAGGAGTGGGTTAAGTAAGCAGATAGGGTCGTTAACCTATGGTTGAACCGACGAAACTGAGCTCTGGGGTGTTTTAAGTAAAGGCAGTGAGTGCATTCCTAGGTTCTCTGTTAATTAGAACTGTCGGCTAAGTGGTGATCGATAATGGTGAGGGGTCAAGAGTTAATTAAGTTATGTTGTGTGACCTGTGAATGTGTTAGTGAGTTGGAATGAACTTTTAAACTCACTTAATTCTAGGTCGGGAGGAGATTCATTCTAGAAGCAATGAAATAACATCATGTTATTGTATATAAACTGTTGCTCATGGAAACGTGGCAGCGCGCTCCGAGAATAAATTCTGTTACCTATTATTGATAAGACTGGTCTCAGTCTATTTTATGCAAACAAGAATCTTACAAATTCTCATAAAATAGATTAAGGAAATTCAATTAATGAAAACATATTGGAATAATTAAATTACAGTAACAGGGGCTTTGGTGACAAAACAGATGGCACTGATAGACTACATCCAATTTGCTGAGTAGAGTGTTGGAGGCTATTTTGTAAATGACATCAAAGTCGAAGATATGTTAGGCGGCTTTGTTGCGAAATAGGAAGCCGATTCTAGATTTCATTTTGGATGGAGATGTTTAATAGAGTCTGAAAGGAGAGTTTACACTAGCCAGACACCTAGGTATTTGTAGTTGTCCACATATTCTAAGTCAGAACCGTCCAGAGTAGCGATGCTAGTCGGGCGGGCGGGTAGCAATCGGTTGAAAAGCATGAATTTAGTTTTAGTAGCGTTTAAGAGCAGTTGGAGAGTAGGGAGTAGTGTTGTATGGCATTGAAGCTCGTTTGGAGGTTTGTTACAGTGTCCAAAGAAGGGCCAGATGTATACAGAATGGTGCCGTCTGCGTAGAGGTGGATCAGGGAATCTCCCGCAGCAAGAGCGACATCATTGAGGCTGAAGAAATTTGGCTTGCCATCTAAAACACACAAACTTTTACAGATTAACAATTGAGAGCATACTGCTGGGCTGCATCACCGCCTGCATCGGCAACTGCACCTCCCACAACCGCCAGGCTCTCCAGAGGGTGGTGCGGTCTGCATAACGCATCACCGGGTGCAAACTACCTCCCCTCCATGACACCTACAGCACCTAATTACAAGGAAGGCCAAAAAGATCAAGGAAAACAACCACCCAAGCCACTGCCTGTTCACCCCGCTACCATCCAGAAGGCGAGGTCAGTACAGGAGCATCAAAGCTGGGACTGAGAGACTAACAGCCATCACTAACAGAGAGGCTGCTGCCTACAGACTTGAAATCATGACCACTTTACGAAATGAATTTCTAGTCACTTTATGTTTACATATCTTGCATTACTCATATAATATGTAAACTACCATTTTTTAATGGTTCTTTAAAAAACAAGGACATTTAAGTGACCCCAAAACTTCGCCCATTAAAATAACACCAAATTGATAATAAATACAGTGTAGACATTGCTAAGGTTTAAATGACTACAGAAGCTGGAAATGGCAGATTTATGGAATATCTACATATGCGTACCGAGGCCCATTATCAGCAACCATTACTCCTGTGTCACAATGGCATGTTGTATTAGCTAATCCAAGTTTATCATTTTAAAAAGGCTTATTGATCATTAGAAAGCCATTTTGCAATCATGTTAGCACAGATGAAAACTATTGTTCTGATTAAAGAAGCAATAAAACTGGCCTTTAGACTAGTTGAGCATCTGGAGCATCAGCATTTGTGGGTTCGATGACAGGCTCAAAATGGCCAGAAACAAAGTCCTTTCTTCTGAAACTCGTCAGCCTATTCCAAGTGAGAAATTGCCAAGAAACTGAAGATCTCGCACAATGCTGTGTACTACTCCATTTCAGAGAACAGAGCAAACTGTCTCTAACCAGAATAGAAAGAGTGGGAGGCCCCCGAGCACAACTGAGCAAGAGGACAAGTACATGAGCGTGTCTAGTTTGAGAAACAAACGCCTCACAAGTAATCAACTGACAGCTTTATTAAATAGTACCAGCAAAACCCCAGTCTCAAGGTCAACAGTGAAGAGACTACTCTGGGATGGATGCTGGCCTTCTAGGCAGAGGAGCAAAGAAAAAGCCATCTCTCAGACTGGCCAATAAAAAGAAAAGACTAAGATGGGCAAAAGAACAGACACTGGACTGAGGAAGATTGGAAAAAAGTGTTATGGACAGACTAATCTAAGTTTGAGATGTTCAGGTCAAAGAACATTTGTGAGATGCAGAAAAAATGAAGATGCTGAAGTGCTTGACACCATCTGTCAAGCATGGTGGAGGCAATGTGATGGTCTGGGGGTGCTTTGGTGGTGGTAAAGTGGGAGATTTGTACAGGGTAAAAGGGATCTTAAAGGAGGAAGGCTATCACCCACTTTGCAATGCCATACACTGTGGACGGCACATAATTGGAGCCAATTTCCTGCTACAACAGGACAATTACCCAAAGCACAGCTCCAAACTATGCAATAACTATTTAGGGAAGAAGCAGTCTGCTGGTATTCTGTCTATAATGTAAAGGCCAGCACAGTCACCTAATCTCAACCCTACTGAGCTGTTGTGGGAGCAGCTTGACCATATGGTATGGAAGAAGTGCCCATCAAGCCAATCCAACTTGTGGGAGGCGATTCAGGAAGCATGGGGTGAAATCTCTTCAGATTGCCTATCAAATTGACAACTAGAACGCCAAAGGTCTGCAAGGCTGTAATTGCTGCAAATGGAGGATTCTTTGACAAAAGCAAAGTTTGGAGACAATTAAAAATCATTATTTATAACCTTGTCAACATCTTGACTATATTTCCTACTCATTTCATCTGTTTTCATGGAAAACCAGGACATTCCTAAGTGACCCCAAACTTTTGAACAGTAGTGTATATAAACTGTATTTTATACCATCTTAAGATAAAATACAGTATATACACTACCGTTCAAAACACTACCGTAAATATACACACACATACTTATTCAATCCCTTTACTTAGATGTGTGTATTAGGTAGTTGGAATTGTTAGATATTACTGTACTGTCGGAACTAGAAGCACAAGCATTTCACTACACTCGTAATAACATCTGCTAACCATGTGTATGTGACCAATAAAATTTGATTTGAAGTAACAAACACATCAACTGTTCAGAGGAGACTGCATGAATCAGGCCTTCATGGAATGCTGTTGTAGCTAGCTGGTTAAGTCTACCTTGAATTTTGAATAAAATCACAGTGTGTCACCAGAAAAGCACCCCCACACCATCACAGCTCCATGTTTCACAGAGGGAAACACATGCGGAGATCATCCATTCACTTACTCTGCGCCTCACAAAGACACGGCGGTTGGAACCAAAAATCACAAATGTGTAATCAGACCCAAAAAATGTCCACTGGTCTAAATGTCCATTGCTCGTGTTTCTTGGCCCAAGCAAGTCTCTTCTTATTGGTGTCCTTTAGTAGTGGTTTCTTTGCAGAAATCCAACCATAAAGGCCTGATTCATGCAGTCTCCTCTGAAAAGTTGATGTTGAGATATGTCTGTTACTTGAACTCTGTGAAGCCTTTATTTGAGCTGCAATCTGAGGGGCAGTTAATAAAAATTTACTTAACCTCTGCAGCAGAGGTAACTCTGGGTCTTCCTTTCCTGTGGCAGTCCTCATAACAGCCAGTTTCATCATAGAGCTTGATGGTTTTTGCGACTGCACTTGAAGAAACTTCATGTCTTCAAGTAATGATGGACTGTCATTTCTCTTTGATTATTTGAGTTGTTCTTGTCATATTGGTCTTTTACCAAATAGGGCTATCTTGTCACAACAACTGATTGGCTCAAACGCATTAACCTGTTACATCTATGGGGGCGCTATTTCATTATTGGATAAAAAAATGTGCCCGTTTTAAGCGCAATATTTTGTCAAAAAGATGCTCGACTATGCATATAATTGACAGCTTTGGAAAGAGGACACTGACGTTTCCAAAACTGCAAAGATATTGTCTGTGAGTGCCCCAGAACTGATGCTACAGGCGAAACCAAGATGAAACTTCAACCAGGAAATGAGCAGGATTTTTGAGGCTCTGTTTTTCATTGTCTCCTTATATGGCTGTGAATCCGCAAGGAATGAGCCTGCCCGATCTATCGTTTCCCCAAGGTGTCTGCAGCATTGTGACGTATTTGTAGGCATATCATTGGAAGATTGACCATAAGAGACTACATTTGCCAGGTGTCCGCCCGGTGTCCTCCGTCGAAATTGGTGAGTCATCTTCAACTGCGCGTCTTTTTCCAAGCGATTCACCGGAGAAAGTAGACTACCACGAACGATATATCAATGAAGAGATATGTGAAAAACACATTGAGGATTGATTCTAAACAGCATTTGCCGTGTTTGTCGTTAATTTGGAAAACAGTTCGCCATTTTGATGACTGAATTTTTTTTTTTTTTTTACCCAAACGTGATGTACAAAACGGAGTGATTTCTCCTACACAAAGAATCTTTCACGAAAAACTGAACATTTGCTATGTAACTGAGAGTTTCCTCATTGAAAACATCCGAAGTTCTTCAAAGGTAAATTATTTTATTTGAATCCTTTTCTGGTTTTTGTGCAAGTTCTTCAAAGGTAAATTTTATTTTGTTTTTTGAAAATGTTGCCCGCTAAATGCTACGCTAAATGCTACGCTAGCTATCAATACTATTACACAAATGCTTGTTTTGCTATGGTTCAAAAGCATATTTTGAAAATCTGAGATGACAGTGTTGTTAAGAAAAGGCTAAGCTTGAGAGCTAGCATTATCAATACTATTACACAAATGCTTGTTTTGCTATGGTTCAAATAATATTTATTTTTTTAAACTGAAAGCATAGTTTTTTGAAAAATCTGAGATGATTTTAGAATGTTGTTTTTTGAAAACAAAAGTCTAAGCTTGAGCAAATATATTTATTTCATTTCATTTTGAAAATCTGAGATGACAGTGTTTTTCATGAATCAGATTTTCACGTTGCGTTATGCTAATGAGCTTGAGGCTATAAATAGGATCCCGGATCAGGGATTGCTCGACGCAAGAAGTTAAGGTGTTAGGGGGCAGTATTTTCATTTTTGGGAAAAAAACGTTCCCGTTTTAAACGGGATATTTTGTCAGGAAAAGATGCTAGAATATGCATATAATTGACAGCTTTGGATAGAAAACTAACGTTTTCAAAACGGTAAAGATATTGTCTGTGAGTATAACAGAACTGATGTTGCAGGCGAAAGCCTGAGAAAAATCCAATCCGGAAGTGCCCCAGATTTTGAAAGCGCTGCGTTCCAATGACTTTCAGCTGTGAATGTACCATCAACGAGCTTATGCTTTCTATGTATTCCAAGGTGTCTACAGCATTGTGACGTAGTTTTACGCATTTCTGTTGAAGAATAGCTGTAGGCGGCCACATTGCGTAAGTGGTCACATGGTGGCTCCGAGAGAGATTCTCGCGTATAATACAGAGGTAGCCATTACTCCAATCGGTCCTAGAGAAAAACTAATTGTCCCGACGATATATTATCGAATAGATATTAGAAAAACACCTTGAGGATGGATTCCAAACAACGTTTGCCATGTTTCTGTCGATATTATGGAGCTAATTTGTAATATTTTTCGGCGTGGTGGTGACCACAATTTCCGGGCAATTTCTCAGCCAAACGTGAAGAACAAAAAGAGCTATTTCGCCTACAAAAATAATATTTTGGGAAAAAATGAACTTTGGCTGTCTACCTGGGAGTCTCGTGAGTGAAAACATCCAAAGTTCCTCAAAGGTAAATGATTTAATTTGATTGCTTTTCTGATTTCCGTGACAAGGTTGCCTGCTGCTAGCAAGGCATAATGCTATGCTAGGCTATGATAAACTTACACAAATGCTTGTCTAGCATTGGCTGTAAAGCATATTTTGAAAATCTGAGATGACAGGGTGATTAACAAAAGGCTAAGCTGTGTTCCAATATATTTCACTTGTGATTTTCATGAATAGGAAGATGTATGTCTGTTGCGTTATGCTAATTAGTGTCAGATGATGACAACGGTCCCGTTCACAGGATGGGGTGTCACTACAGGTTAAGGAAAGAAAATCCACAAATGAGCTAGGCACACCTGTTAATTGAAATACATTTCAGGTGAATAACTCATGAAGCTGGTTGAGAGAATGCCAAGTGTGTGCAAAGATGTCATCAATGCAAAGGCTGGCTACTTTGAAGAAAAATATATTTTGATTTGTTTAACACGTTTTTGGTTACTACATGAATCCATACGTGTTATTTCATAGATTTGACGTCTTCATTAGTATTCTACAATGTAGAAAAGAGAAAAATAAAAAACCCTTGAATGAGAAGGTGTGTCCAAACCTTTGACTGGTAGTGTGTATGTATTTTCTATTTTTTTGGCCCTCGAGCCAAAACGTTTAGCCATCTCTGGCATCGAAAGTTGGATGTAGGCCATAAACATCTGTTATCCAGAAGAAAAGTAGGCCTTCCAAAACAGCCAACAAAATATGCTCTTCTGACAAATATTGTTTCTTACCTCGTCATACATGAACTGCAGAGTGAGGGCTGACTTCCCCACTCCACCACTGCCCACCATGATCACTTTGTGGAGGGCCAGAGAGTTCTGCCCTTTGGGCTTTGCGGTTGCCATGGTGGTTCACTCCAAGTAAAGAGGGTTTAAGGAGAGCAAGAGGTTTGGGAAGAAACCAGGAGGGGAAAAGGGAGGATCTGAGGGTAAGCCAGAGATAGGACAGCAACCTCCAACTGCAACGTGAGTCAGATTGAGCTTGTCCCCTAAAATAAAATGACATAACATGATTTGCAGTACATCAAACACATTCACACTGCTGCATTGTATACTACTCCCACAAGGAAGTGCTCCCTCACAGCAGTTAAGACAACTTGGCTGGATCAGTGAAACTGAGAATTTAGAAATTACTTAAGAGAAATACAGTGCATTTGATAAGTATTCAGACCCCTTGACTTTTTCCACACGTTGTTACGTTACAGCCTTTCTAAAATGTATAAAATATTTTTTTCAACTTCAATCTACACACAATACCCCATAATAACAATGCAAAACCAGGTTATTATTTGCCAATTTATTAAAAATGAAACAGAAATACCTTATTTACATAACAATTCAGACCCGTTGCTATGAGACTAGAAATTGAGCAATGGTGCATCCTGTTTCCATTGATCATCCTTGAGATGTTTCTACAACTTCATTGGAGTCCACCTGTGGTAAATTCAATTGATTGGACATGATTTGGAAAGTCACATACCTGTCTATATAAAAAGATCCCACAGTTGACAGTGCATGTCAGAGCAAAAACCAAGCCATGGGGTTCGAAGGAATTGTGCGTAGAGCTCTGAGACAGGATTGTGTCGAGGCACAGATCTGTGGAAGTGTACCAAAACATTTCTAGAGCATTGAAGGTCCCAAACACAGTGGCCTCCATCATTCTTAAACAGAAGTTTGGAACCACCAAGACCCTTCCTAGAGCTGGCTGCCGGGTCAAACTGAGCGCAGTTGAGGGAGAAGGGCCTTGGTCAGGGAGGTGACCAAGAACCTGATGGTCACTGACAGACCTCATGAGTTCCTCTGTGGAGATGAGAGCATTTCAGAAGGACAACCATCTCTGCACCAATCAAGCCTTTATGGTAGAGTGGCCAGGAGTTAGCCACTACTCAGTAAAAAGGCACATGACAGCCCACTTGGAGTTTGTCAAAAAGCACCTAAAGGACTCTCAGACCTTGAAACAAGATTCTCTGGTCTGATGAAACCAAGATACTTGAACCCGATTGAACATCTCTGGGAAGACCTGAAAATAGCTGTGCAGTGACACTCCCCATCCAACCTGAGCTTGAGTGGATCTGCAGAGAATTATGGGAGAAACTCCCCAAATACAGGTGTGCCAAGCTGGTAGCATCATACCCAAGACGACTCGAGGCTGTAACCTCTGCTAAAGGTGCTTTAAAGTACTGAGTAAAGGGTCTGAATATATTTTTTTAAATGTCCTACCTCGTACATTTTGTGCAAATGTATTACCTAAAAATCTATTTTTGTTTTGTCATTATGAGGTATTGTGTGTAGATTTTGGGGGTACTATTTAATCAAGTGTAGAATAACGCTGTAACGTAACAAAATGTGGTCATTCAAAAGGTCTGAATACTTCCCGAATTCACTGTATGTCCTAATTCCAAACAAGGATTGGTTAGCATTCAGTCCATTCAAAATAAGAAATAGGACGCTGTAAGGGAAGCGATGGAGAGACAATGTGTCAGGGAAATAAGGGTATTAGCTAGGCTACAGTGGAATTGTAAGTGAAATGTCAAGTGCTCTATGGTGCTTTTGACTAGGAAACCATCGTAGCTAGCCAGTTCATGTTAGCTAGTTTTGCTGACGCTGAGCAAGCTAGCGTTACCTAGCTAAGCTAGTTACTGTAGTTAGCTACATAAAACTAGCTAGTTTCACATACTAAAACAACGAGGTGTACTGTAGCTAAGTAGCTAACGTTATGTGCAAAACGACACTCAAGCTAGCTGGCTAGCTACTTAAGCCAGATGACTAACGTCAGTTGACTTGTTCTTCGAAGTGCGGTAGAAGGTTGGGCTAGCTTGCATGCATTGGAAATAACCTTACCTTGGGACACTATGGGCGATACAGGCTACAAAAATGACAGCTGCAAGCTGGTTTGAAGAAATCGTTTACTTACCCTCTTCTCGCGATCCTAGCAACAAGAGAAGAGCTTGTCAAGTATTCTTCTTTGTTATCTACTTCTTCTTCTATGATATCATGGCGGTCCGCAATCAATCGTTTAAGTCATGCCGCCACCTACTGTGCTGGAATGTAAGATTAATCATGAGCTGCCCAATTCTGTACAACCATGAAAATAAAAATAAAAAACTAATAATTCCTTAACCTCTACCACACCCTCCCCCTCCCATTAAACACTCGGATTGTAGGATTGTAAAGCATGTCAACAACCATTTCAACAGGAACATCTGTTACCCCCAATATTTATTTTTCTGTGTCCTTCAACCTGGAATTTCTGCTTTCCACAACCCAAATCGTATTGATAACCTTACCAATAAAAGCTATGAACTCAACTTTATTCATTATCAAAGTGTCATTTGACACTGCATATTCATGAGCACACAATTTCTGAACAAGCCTCGAAACAGTGCCAGGACCATCAGAAGCACCAGCCCCGACAGTCAGTACACATACTACAGGTACATCCATGTAAGCTCCATAAATCCGCACTGTAGTTCTACCAATCTGTTTTCCGGCCTCTGCATTCGATACCTCATGACTGATCTTATATCTCTGAGCCTCTCTCTGTACCTGGCATCCAACAAATGCTGCACTGTGTTCTCCCCCACAATTACAGCACAATTACAGCACTGAACCTTCACATTGCTTCCACAGTCACCGTAATCATGTTCCCCTCCACACTTGGCACATCTGTTCTTTCCTTTACATTGAACAGCTACATTCTTTGGCATTTAAAACACTGCAGTGCATATGGGACAAATTCTCTAACATTGAAACCAAGGAGTCCTATCTGTAATTTTCTCAGCAAGACTCAGCATCACTGATAAGCTTTCACATCTTTGACCCTCTTTCCTACTGATCAACCTTTTGGCCTCAATCACTCTGCCGCAGTGATGACTCCCCTCAATCTAGCATAAGCACCAGGGACATGGCTTTTAAACGTTGTCCCATTAAGTGTTTCCATTTCTAAAATCTTCTCTTGCTGAGCTTGGCTACCAATGAACCAAGCTAATTTCACTTCACCTACCTCTTTCTCTACGGCATTAGTTCAATGGACAGAGTGTGAGGCCCTGTGGTCTCATCAAACACCATGACAACCTTCCACTCCGACACATCATTAATCTTGCTTCCTACCCTGGCCCTCTTTATGCTTTGTTAACTAGACGCTCAACTGCTTTCTGTATCTTGATCCCTCTTCTTCCTGGCTTTCCACTATCGACCATTCTGGTCCTTGACCCTCATCCATACTGACACCCATATTGTTCGCATTCCAGCACAGCTGTTGCTTCACCAACTTTTTCTCCATTCCATCCGCACTACTCACCACCATTTCCCATTCCATAAACTATGGTTCAACTCTACACCCTTCACCAATCCGACCACTTCTTCTTTGGTATAATAGCGTACGCCACAATTATAGGTGCATTCCGCCACCTACTGTACAAGTGGATAATAAAGATCCCAAAAAGGAAACAATGCAGGGTAAAGATCAAATAAATATATAACAATTCCATACAATATGAAACTGCTTGCTTTTCTGTTATAATCAAGTCCATACACAGGCTCAGAAGGATCCTGTGAGGGCGGGACATTTTCTGGCGACAGTAGTCCTTGCAGTGCTTCTGCCGGGAGGCCTAAAAACTTCTTAGCTGCAGCTATAATGATGTCCAGCTGCTTGGACATTTGTGCAGTACGATTAATAACGGAGGCTATAAATCCACCTTCTTCACACTAAATGTATCCCGATACCTTTTTTTTACTAGGCAAGTCAGTTAAGAACAAATTCTTATTTTCAATGACAGCCTAGGAACAGTGGGTTAACTGCTTGTTCAGGGGCAGAATGACAGATTTGTACCTTGTCAGCTCGGGGATTTGAACTTGCAACCTTCCGGTTACTAGTCCAATGCTCTAACCACTAGGTTACCCTGCCTCCCTTAACTGAGGTATACCACTTGCAACTGGTTGTGGTGCATCCACTGCCATATCGTCTTCAGAACTGTGGCCTCTTGCCCCTTCGACTCTCTTCACCGCCTCCACATAGGAGATGTGCTTTCCAGCCACGATCATTGACATACCAACGTCTTTCACAGCACTCAGGGAATTCGGGAATATGATCCCCACCACAGTTGCAACATTTTACATTCACAGGCCGTTCAATAACATATTCCTTCCGCCTGCAAACATTTGACACGTGGCCAAACTTTGTACATTTCTTATATTGCACAAACGCTCTTACGGCATATCTCATATATCCCAGCTTTACATAGGATGGTAGATACTCTTCATCAAACATCAATAATAGAGGTACACTTTGCTCCTTTTTAGTATTATCCATACGGCTCAATCAACGTGCATTAACTATTCCTGTAATTCTTTGCCTAAGATATCGATTATCAATATCCAACGGGACGCCAGAGATAACACCTTTAACCTGTGCCCTGCTCCGAAAATCAAAGCTGTACACTTCATGCACCGATAACGTTGCAAGCCATAATACACCTTCCTTTTGCTCTTTAGATACACACAACATCAACACCACACCACTCCTGGTTACTTTGACTGCGTCCACGTTTCCCCAACGCCTTCTTCACCATCCTTGTGTCTTCAAAAGGGTTTCATCAAATGAACAGCCTTATCCAAGATACATACAACAACAAGCAACAATTCATCAGACTCAGTTTCCACGACAATTTTATCCCTTTTTGTTCCATTCTTGGACTTCACGGTTGTCCACTCATCATTCTCACTAACTGCCCTCAGCAAATTAAATCTTCAAAAAACACTTCTGCTTCCGCCATCTCAACTCCAAACTCACTACACCAGTTTGAGCTTGGGACATTTTCGAATTGACTCTACACACAAGACGCGTGGATGTATTTGAACGTTGAGGACGAACACTGTTAAAATAACAAATAGATTATCTAAATAGCCTATTCACTACACACCTATAAGGACAGTGTCAATAATTCCTAACACAACTGAGTTTAGAGAGCCTTGGCACAACATGTCACAGCATAATCTCTCCTGAAAATGAGCAACCAGGGCCACGTTCAGTAGCCAAACGTTGTCGAACGTTACAGATAGAAATTACATGAATAGCACCAACATCAAATCAAATTTTATTTGTCACATACACATGGTTAGCAGATGTTAATGCGAGTGTAGCGAAATACTTGTGCTTCTAGTTCCGACAATGCAGTAATAACCAACGAGTAATCTAACTTAAAACTTACTACCCTCTCCACTACTAGGGTCGGCTCCAGGAATAAGTGACAAAGCAGTTACTTATGTCCCCAGGCCACTAGGAACTCATTCCGGGTTTCAACTTACTGTTAGAGTAGTAGAATACACAAGGTGCACGTTCGACATTTGGTTGTGCATCAGCAATTTTTATATTGGTATGTCGGTCACTGACAGTCACTCAATTAGCAATGTCAGCAAACAATTTCAAGATTGGTAAATTAGTCTAGCGGTACTGACCGGGCACAGAGGTCACGCCCACTCATATAGGCCATGCTCACTTATCAATCTTGAACATGGCATAAATCCTGGCAAAATGTGTAGAATTGCAGGAAATTAGATTTAAATTTGTTAAAATTATCTCTGCCCCATGGCAAAATGTCTAGAATTGTAGAAAATTAACTTTAAAACCTAAATGTCTCTCCAGCATCAATAGGGAGGTCACTAAAATACCAATTAGCTAAAAAAAATTATTAATAATTGGGCTGTCTGTGTCAACACAGCCTAAATTGTCTGTGAGGCATGTTTGTTCTAGCTTACATAACATATTTATATCTGGAAGTTACAAACCGTTGTTTCCTGCTGAACGCACCCCAAGTATCGACCAGAACAGGCTAGAGGGATACTTTGGGATTTTGGCATTGAGGTCCTTTCTCTACCTCCCCAGAGTCAGACGAACTAGTGGATGACATTTTTATGTCTCTGTGTCCAGCATGAGGGAAGCTAGAGGTAGGTTCCCGAGCAAACGCTAACATACAGGACACAGAGACATAAAAATAGTATCCATGAGTTCGTCTGACTCTGGGGAAGTAGATAAAGGACATCTTTACCAAAATTCCAAAGTATTAAAGCCTAACACTGTGATAATCCAAAATGCACATAAACTGTAATTTCATCATTTAACATTAATATCTCACTAATTAATCAATACTTCTCAATAGTTATTGTATCAATGGTCAATGCAAAGGCTATTACATTTCACAATATCAGGACATAATATCACATAAACATTTAATGATGCAATATGTAACTTTCTGGGCAACCCACTAAATTCACATAGAAATATGTGTTGTAGATCTGTCATTCACATTGAAAGCAAGTTTAAGAAGTGGTAGAACTGTTAAATTAAATTTGCATGTTTACTTTCAGTTTTGTACAACAGCTTCAAACAGCTGAAAATACAATATTTTTGGTTATGGAAAATATTTTTCACAGCGGTTTAGAAGGTACAATGATTTTGTAAACTATACTTGCTTGTTTTGTCACATAAATTGAAATTTAGGGAAACTATTACAATTTTAGCAACCAGGAAAAGGCAGAGTGATTTCTACCTAGCACATCTTTTACGGGATATAGATATTAGGAAACACACCGCTCAACATAAAACAGGCCTAATGAAGATAACTTAATATGGGTAGGCCGTGACTGACCTCACCTAAAAGTTGGATGCAATCCGCCAATCAAATTCCAAAGAAAAACATAGAACATTATTAAGTGCCTGCACCTGCTGGATAACTATGTGGGTGTGACCAGTATGTGAGCAATCTGCAGCAAATCATTCCAATCTACAAACAATCCACAGTGAGTGAGCTACAGTTTGGCGATATGCAATTTATACTCTAATTTAGAGTATAATTAATATTGACTAATAATTTAATTTAGAGTCTCTAAATAGTGTTACAATTGGAATGTGCTTGAAATCGTTAGACAAATGAACAAACAGTCTGTGTTTGGCGCTAAAAGAAGGAATGGGGGGATGCAATAATGTATATAAACCCTGGACGTGAATAATATGTATTGGCCAATGAGAGTCTGAAGCCACTGGTAGGCCATATTTGCACTCCCCAGATGAGGAAGTTCTCCACAGGTTTGAATTAATTATTTAAATATTTCAAGGACAAAATTGCATATACCGGGTATTTCATTTTTTTTTTACTGGGGACAGTAACATTAAATATATATTTTTAAATGTACATGTTTTAGATTTTTTTTTTCCATTTTGGTTAAGCTCAAATTAAATATAATTGAAACATTAAGGTGTCTAATATAATTACTGAACTTTTCTTCTTTTTTTCTTACATTAATGCATTCCTGTTTATCCAGTAGCATACCACCCTGCATATCACTGATGGCTTGCTTCTGAAGCTAAGCAGGTTTGGTCCTGGTCAGTTCCTGGATGGGAGACCAGATGCTGCTGGAAGTGGTGTTGGAGGTCCAGTAGGAGGCACGCTTTCCTCTGGTCTAAAAAAATATCCCAATGCCCCAGGGCAGTGATTGGGGACACTGCCCTGTGTAGGGTGCTGTCTTTCAGATGGGATTTAAACAGGTGACCTGACTCTCTGAGGTTATTAAAGATTAAATCAAATGTATTTATATAGCCCTTCGTACATCAGCTGATATCTCAAAGTGCTGTACAGAAACCCAGCCTAAAACCCCAAACAGCAAGCAATGCAGGTGTAGAAGCACGGTGGCTAGCAAAAACTCCCTAGAAAGGCCAAAACCTAGGAAGAAACCTAGAGAGGAACCAGGCTATGTGGGGTGGCCAATCCTCTTCTGGCTGTGCTGGGTGGAGATTATAACAGAACATGTTCAAATGTTCATAAATGACCAGCATGGTCAAATAATAATAATCACAGGCAGAACAGTTGAAACTGGAGCAGCAGCACAGCCAGGTGGACTGGGGACAGCAAGGAGTCATCATGTCAGATGGTCCTAGGCCTCAGGTCCTCTGAGAGAAAGAATTAGAGAGAGCATACTTCAATTCACACAGGACACCGGATAGGACAGGAGAAGTACTCCAGATATAACAAACTGACCCTAGCCCCCCTGATACATGAACTACTGCAGCATAAATACTGGAGGCTGAGACAGGAGGGGTCAGGAGACACTGTGGCCCCATCTGATGACAGGGCCAAACAGGAAGGATGTAACCCCACCCACTTTGCCAAAGCACAGCCCCCAACACCACTTGAGGGATATCTTCAACCACCAATTTACCATCCTGAGACAAGGCTGAGTATAGCCCACAAAGATCTCTGCCACGGCACAACCCAAGGGGGGGCGCCAACCCAGATCCCATGGCACTTATCGTAAGAGTAGGGGTGTTAACCCGTGTCCTAGCTAAATACCCAATCTGGCCCTCAAACCATCACGGTCACCAAATAATTCCCAGTTTACAATTGGCTCATTAATCCCTCTCCTCTCCCCTGTAACTATTCCCCAGGTCGTTGCTGCAAATGAGAACGTGTTCTCAGTCAATTTACCTGATAAAATAACGGATAAATAAATAAAAATATAGTTTCCAAAATATATTTCACAACGGTGGGGAAGTGCCAAGATGGAGGATCAGTGGCTTCAAAACAGCTCCCCCTGATCGTCACCAACTGTGGGTATTTAAATCATTAGTGTCATGTCCCACTTGGTGGAGCGCTTCCTGTGCGTATCATCACATACACTTTCTTGTTTGTTGTTGACCTGTTTCAGAGTAGGCCTATTTTAGAGGAAACACAACAGTTTATTTCATTCTGAAACCGCATGGGCACCAACTTCTGGTTCAAGATATAATTGAAGATGGCAGGTGAGAGATGTGCTTGGCTATTCTGATAAATTAATTGATAGAGCCTGAAACTAATGACTGCAACATCGTGTGAACGTTCCTCACGAGCCAGTGTTTAATTAAATATAATTTGAACTTTTTCTACTGGTTGTCCGTGGTGGTGGACCTTCAGATGATCGAAATATCCACGGTAAACAATTGTTTACCCAAGTTTTTAGAGCGCTGGTACTGAAGTAGAAATGTCTACGATCATCTGGCATATGCGTAAAAACCATGTGAACACCTGCAGACTTCAGTTAGTATGCGTGCATGTAGGCTACTTCCATCTTTTGCACATGCCTTTGGTCATGAGCAAACACGTGTGTACGTGTTGCATGCATACTAACGGAAATCGGCAGTTAATTACATGGTTTTACGCATGTGCCAAGTGATAGAAATGTAAACTTCAGCACTGTGCACACAAAAAAATGTGTAATCCATACTTTCCTGCGGATATGTCTCAAATTGGGAGCGGCTGAAGAACAAACTTTACAGCCAACTGCTAGAGTAAGCTCAACTATAATTTTATTAAATTCTGGCTTTTAAAGAACAGTTTTTCAGTCATTAGTTTTGGGTGTATACCAACTAATTGTACATAACAGCCTGATTTAGTCAGACTAGTGCTTGGCGAACTAATGTAATTCAGAGAGGGCAATACCAAGGTAAATATTCAAAATATTGTAATTGACGGAAGCAATTGAACACAGATATATAGCCAATAGAGGCTCAGCCTTGTTTTTGACCCCATTCACACAATGGCAATTGTTATTTCCAGTCTGCTGTCTTGTTTGAAGTCACCATCCAATGTATTTGTATCTTAAGTACTTAATCTTCTGCCCATCAGTGGTTGGGAGTAAGTCCTTCATTTCTGACCTGCACTCAAAATATGCAGAAAAGACATGGAATGAGACCTTTAAACTGGTTCGTAGGTGTATGGTAAGTATTAGTGAAATATTTCTGAAATGTTCCTCCAATGTCATATGTTTCTCCTAGCCCAGGTTCAAGACTGAGTTTCTCAGGCTTTTGTAATGAAAATATGTTTTTTTTAGGTGCCAAGCTTAAAGTTATGTTGCAGCCATTGTGTAGGAGGAGAGCCCTAGATGTGTGCAGGAGGGCATGAGACAAAGGGATGCGTAGTATCGGTGGAGGAAGCTGTGGGGGTGCCCACGGGCTGGAGATCGGAGGTGTCCGGTGAGAGAAAGGCAGGTTGCGGGTTCCAGGGTCAGAGTAGCACAGAAAGTGTTGTATGCTGAAGCAGTGTAGCGCGTGTTAGAGGAAGATGGGTACAGAGTGAGGGTTCCTCTTGAGTACGCAGAGAGGAATGGGAATACTGTGGGTTTCTTAGCATTCATTGCCGTTGTTGTCAACTGTACTGCAGAAATGGGACCGTAAGTCACAGAAAATAGAGGTTGTGGTGGCAGCTGCAAAGAAGTACTTGTTATTGTTAGATTTTTACTGCAAAATAGTTGCAGGGGGGGGGGGGGTTGAGTGGTAAAGTTCTGTCCTCCCAGACCATTGGCCTGGAGTAGGATTAGAAAGGATTAAATCATGGAATGGGGGGGTTTTTTTTTTTTTTAGTGAGGGCTAGTAGTTGGCAGGGAAATTATCCTTTTTCCCAATTTTGTATTATCAGAATTGAATGTAGGTAGGCCATGGCTGACCTCACACTCCAGTACAGTAGGGGGCAGTGTATGCACCTAAAAGTTGGATGTGCGCCACCAACCCAATCCTGAAGAAGGTGTGCTCCCAAGGCAATAACACAACATGGAATCCATGTTTGGTTTTGATTTGGCGGTGGGGCGTTAGCATCTAACAATTGGATTGAATTATTTCCTGGGCACAGCTTGTCGACGCATTCCCTACCGTCCACTGACCACAGATATACCCTCCGACATGGGAAAAGCGTCGCCAAACAGGCAGACGCAGGTAGATAAGTTTAACATTGGTTTAGTGTTTTGCTGCTAGACCGAGATACAAACTCGATCCAGAACATGGACTAATACTTCACCTAGCTCTTGGTTCTCAGTTGAAGCTCTTCTAACTGCACTGCCAATGTGTGTAACAGTCCTCACGCTCTGTCTACATGTTAATCAGTGTGAACAGAAGCTTCGGCATTGCTTGCTGTTTGGGGTTTTAGTCTGGGTTTCTGTATAGCACTTTGATGTCGGCTGATGTAAAAAAAGGCTTTATAAATAAATGTGATTGTTTACCCTATAGTCATTTACATTTACACCACTCCCAAAAGTATGGTAAATAAATCAATATGCACTACCATTCAAAAGTTTGGGGTCACTTAGAAATGTCCTTGTTTTTGAAAGAAAAGCAATGTTTGTCCATTAAAATAACATTGATCAGAAATACAGTGTAGACCTTGTTAAAGTTGTAAATGACTATTGTAGCTGGAAATGTTCTTTATTTAATTTTTTTATTTAATGGAATATCTACATAGGCGTACAGAGGCCCATTATCAGCAACCATCACTCGTGTTCCAATGGCATGTTGTGTGTGCTAATCATTTTTTATAATTTTAAAATGCTAATTTATCATTACAAAAACCTTTTGCTATTATGTTAAACTGTTGTGCTGATTTTAAATAAGCAATACAGCTGGCCTTTAGACTAGTTCAGTATTTGGAGCATGAACATTTGTGCATTTCATTACAGGCGTGATGTTTGGATGTACCGATCCTGTGCAGGTGTTACACGTGGTCTGCCACTGTGAGGACGATCCTGTAGCGCTGTCTTAGGTGTCTCACAGTATGGCCATTGCAATTTATTTGTCAGACATGGTCCTGAAAAAGGGCAGTTTATTTTTTTTGTCTGAGTTTTGTATATCTCTCTGCAGAGGCACTTATAAAGGGATAGTGCGAGACTTCAGCAATTATGCCTTTCTCTACTTACCCTGAGTCAGATGAACTCATGGATACCATTGTCTCTGCGCGCAGTTTGAAGGAAGTTACTACCTAGCGTTGGCGCAATGACTGGAAGTCTATGGGAACAGCTAGCATGCTAGCTCTTCCTGTTAGAAATGGCTCGCAAAACTACCTTCAACTTCCTTCCAACTGCACGCATAGACAAATGGTATCTGGGATTAATTGCCAAAAAACAAATACTATCCATTTTAAGATCAATGACAAGTTACAATGTGTAGGCTATTTGTAGCAAACAGAATGAGCAGTGGTGCGAATGAGAGCCACAGGCACAACTTGCTCCTCATTTCCCTGCAGTGGCTCTCATCAGTTATATCTTTGATAATGTCAACATAATTACATTTTCATACATTTTGGAGTAGAATGTCTGACCTCAGTCATTCTACCCCCCAAAAATCCTGGGGGTTATGCCCTGGACACATTTTGCTGCGGGGGTTAAACGACCATATATTGGAGTTCTTTTTCATTTGAAAGTAAAGGGCCTTATGTTTCCAGAACCGTATTGCGATTAAGAATCGATTCACGTTTAGATGGCGTAGTTGGCTGCCAGAACCAGTTGACCTCTGAACATTACATATAAGGAAGGGTCTTGGATGTTAATGGAGTAGGCTAGCCTTCACTCCTTAACAGTACATCTTGGACTAATGTTTCACCAAACTTGTCTTGAGGACAAACATCCGTGACCGTTCAGCCACAAGACTTGAAATGCCTTCCAGATGTTGGCATTCCAAGATGATTTTTAGCCAGATTAGTATAACTCTACATAAACGACTGGTCCCTTATTTGACTGAGTAACTGGTATGATCTGTCACCAACAGGACTAATTTCCAGTATTAAGTGCCACCCCCTTCCCAACACATTACCCAGATCTATCATTGTTTAGATTCAACGTCAGTGGGGGTACAATTTAAAAGCTCTTGTTTGTCTTTTTAGAATGGGCTGAAAGGTTTTTGGAATTGTGTCAGTTGGACACTGCTTTCTGGACTCTGACAAATCTATCCTGATCCATCCATGGCCATTGTCCAGTTGCACTCCATGACTGGGGATGGTTGTGTGGCCTCGGAAAGAAGTTCAGCTTGGCAGCAGTCAGTCTCCAGGGCCTGTTGGGGGTGGGGTTGAGTGGTTGTTGGGCGGACAGGGATGTGCGTTCCGAGGGGATAAGGCTGCTGGAGTTGGGCCTGGGCCATCTAGATGTCTGCCCTCAACAATGCTGCTCAGTCTTAAGCCCTAAGTTCATTCAGTTTCTAAAGACTCTCGAGATGCGCTTTCTCAAACTCTGTCATAGTATGTAGTAAGTGCTTTCTATCAGGATACTTGAGCTGCTCAAAAATGTCTTCATCTGTATTTTATAGGACAAATCGAGAGGTGACACCAAACCCTGTGAACCACTGATTAGGTGTCTGAAAATACTCCATGAAGCACTGAATGGTAAACAAAACACAAGCTATTTGTATTCACAACATCAGCTAAGTTCAATCTTCTGCATAGACTAGTGTCAGATGTAATGCACTCCATTCCAGTTGAAGGTCATTATGCAGAATTATGATTCTGGTGTCTGCCATTTGTTGTATGGTCACTTCACTCAAATTAGAACTTTTTATGAAACATTTCCCAAACCGTTTTCTGTTCCAGTGTCGTCTTTGAGCGCCATGGTATCACGGTTGGAGATAATGGCCAAACAGAGAGGGTAATATGATAATTTTGTCATCTGTTTTCATTTGGTAATATAATGCCTATACTTTGTGTCCCTCTACTGGATAATCCAGGGACCTCTACCCATTTTGAATGCTCCAAGTCAGTGCAGCATCTTGAGTTTCCTGATTTTTGGATCGAAAGATTCTTAGGCCTGTACAGTATGGAATTCATCTGATGCTATACACTAAATAACCTCCATCTCACTCTTGGTGTTTTGCAATGGCATTTCTCATTGTTGAGCCTTGACCTCTGTTTTGTACAGGATGGGGTCCCACCTGAGCCCCACTGAGACAACCTGTTACCTCACAGCTGACATGTTCTACCTAGAGGTCCTACTGCTGCCTGGGGGAGAGGTGGAGGATGTGAAGTTGGCCCAACATGGAGAAGCCCCTGTGGTATTAGACTGATATTGTTTAATTCCTATATAGGAAAGCATTTTGTAATGTTTCAAATTACTCATGTCACTCAAGCCAATGTTTTTTGTGTGTTACAGTCAAGCGAGTCACTACTTCAACTGCTAAAGTAAGATGTAATACATATGGTCTGACTAATCCAATTTGTCAACTGAGTTCACCTGACATTTATTTTACCAAGTTCTAACAAAGTATACATTGTTGGCACTTCAGATTACCCCCATCTGTTTATTACTGCACAGGTCAAAGAAGTTTGAAGAATTCTCAGTGAAACTGAAAGGCCTTTCCTCCCTGTACAACATCCCTGGGGACAAGTACTGCCTTTTTACCACTAGTTGATATTCAATGTCATTGATTAAGTGGCATGATAACAGGACAGTCTAATATATTTTAGTGAGACCAAGATCAAGGTCTACACAGCCCTTCAGTTCTTGGGGAAAGATCTACAGAAGATATCCCATTTGCCAAGGTTAGTGAAATGTAATAAGAATGGCTGAAGTTGAATAGAGGGAATTGTGACTCCTGCATTTTGCTGTGAGAATTAAATAACCTAGAGGTTGTCTTGAATGAAATCCTATATAATTGTGTTGAAATATTCACATGTTTTTTCTCCTTTCAGAGCATTAAGGGAGTGCAATCTTCAAGTGGACATGATTCTCAATGGCAGGATTGGCTATCTTACGGCAGGGAGTGGAGGTAGGTTACTAATAAAGGGAGCAAGACCATGAGCCAGAAAGCCCCTAGTCGTTTCTTTAGCTGCTCGATCACCCTCAATGACTAACAGAAATATGCTTTTTTGTGTGTGTCTGTCCTATTCAGGTATCCCAATGACTATCCAATACTACATCAGCCCTTCTGACATTCTGTTGGAGATGTCCGATTCAGGTATGTTTTGGAACATTCGCAACCGCATTTGAATGCTGTTTCTTAAAATATATATAATTAAGTACTGTTGTGTTCTGCTATGGGGTTGCAGAAAGGGGCAGTGTTGGCCAGTTAGCCTTGGTGACAGTGGGGCCAACTGACTCTACACACAAGCTCCAGATGGCATCTGTCATCCCACAGCCACCTCAGCTTGACGCCCAGGGGTAACTATCTCAATGTCATTATATTACTATTTTCAAATGATGCATTGATATCTGAGGTTTTCTAAGTGCTGACATGGAATTCCCCATGTTAGGATGAAATCCCACATTAAGACAGCTATGCTAATAAAGAGCTTGAGTTTGTGTTTTTTGTTGTTGCAGTCTACCATTGTTCAGTCCTCTCTGTGAGGTGCTCTCTGAAATGATGCCAGCCTGCTTCCAGCTCAAACTGCAGCCACCCCTACCAATGCTTTCTTCCTTTGTTGAGAAGCTCAGCCAAATTACAGGTTTGTATGCTTTGATACTCCTTTTTAGCAAAATTCAATTGTGCTTATAGTCTTATCTGTGAATAAATGGGTCTTATTGCACTAATTCACATTGGGATGATACCAGACACATTTCAATTGAACGCATTGTTGTACAACTTCCTTTCTTGTGATCAAACTGCTACTGTTCCCTAGATGTTGCCATAGCTGATGCTGACCTGCAGTGGGCACCTTTTCCCCAGTTGATGATGACCTTATTAGGGGAGAATGGTGGCAACAAAACATGGGATGGCCAAGATGCCCACTTTCTAGTGGTTTGTGTGTATATATGCTTAAACCAAAACAGATTTTGAATGCTTACAGACTTATAATTTTGCTCTACAACGTATATCATCCTGGCACTACCGGTATATCATTGACACCTGTGCACAGTAAGACCTACACCACTTTCTTCTACTCAGCATTCCATCAAAGGTAATCATTTTGACACACCGGTCATCTCCATCCAGCCCCTCCCAGGTAAAGAGATACACAGCTATGTGCTGCCGGGGGCTGCATGGGAAGAAGCTGCTCTGAGGGGGACGCTGATGAGTACCATTCCCTTTACCCACCCCGCCCATGTCCCTGCCCTACTGGAGCTGCTCCGCCACCAGTGTGCAATTAACACGCTACTGCTCAGCTGCATTACCTCTCTCAGGCCTAGCCCAGGTAAGTGAGCAACTGAGCATACATCAGGGTTCTAATCCTACAATCCCCAAATGTCACAGAATACTATTTAGTTATTACATGGATGGTATCTAATGTGTCATAAGGATGCAACCATTCATCAGATTACTTATGTCAAACTGTTCATACGAGTGAACATTGTTGACTTGGCTATAACCAAACCCCCTTTTCTAGGTCCAGTGTGTGACCTATACTGCGAAGTCCTCCCTGAGTCAGGTTCCAGCCTCTCTGTGACCTTTCACCTATCTAACAGTGACTCTCTATCTGTTTGTGAGTATTTGTTATCTCTATTCTGCAGGGGTCAGTTTAGCAGAATCACAATACAGTATGTTACACTCCATGTTCTCTACTCAGGGTTTAGTGTGGTGTATTGTTGTCTTGCAGTGCTGGTGAATGTGGCAGACTCCCGGAAGCTCACCTGCAGTCTGTTTGCAGTGGGGTCAGAGTCAGAATCCATGGATGAATATGTCTCCAGAGTCCTAAAGAGGTTTAGGGTGTATTCTCCCACTAGATCCATCATTTCTCAGTCATACTGCTTAATTGTGTCTCTAGGCAGAGACCACATTCTTACACTGAGTATTTACTTCATGAGTTGTTGGTTACATGTCTTCGATATTCATCATCTTGCTCTTCTGATTCAGATGTATGTCTATTCCTGTCACCATGCGTGCCTTGAATCGGAGGCTGTCCAAGAGGACCTGTGGAGAACCTCTACCTGCATGCTCCGCCACCATATCCACTGCAGATGTCAGCCCTGCTTCTCCTCTCCCCATGTCCTGTGAGGCTGACGGCAGTCTCTCTTCTGGCTCTGGCCTGGAGTCCATTGGCATCCCTACTACCTCCTCTGCCGTGTTCTCCCAGGATGCAATGGGGCCGGATACCACCGTAACGGCGGCAGAGTCTGCCTTCTGTCTGTCTGTTGCTGAAGTCAATACAAACCCTACTGCCAACCCTTACCCCCGTGCCTCGGTGTGTGTGTATTCACATTGGATGCACAACAACCATCTCCCCGAATTTATCTAGTCAGTTTAATGCGTGACCCTCAAAGGGGTTAAAATGTTTAAGTGATATATTTTTATTGAATGGTTCCAAAAAATAAAGTCTTTTGACCTATTAGTTGTTTTGAGGTAGCCTTCACATCAGCATAATAGGCTTTTAAACTATAATTACTTTAATATAAAGTAATTGTACTGCTTATAACTGTTCCTGCCAAAAACATATTTTAGAAAATAAGCAAGCCCTTAGCACTGTTTTACTTTGTTAGTGGGCTTCAGACGTCAGCGTGTTAAACTTCACATATTACTCTAATTTATGACATGTAAACCTTAGACCGTAGCATGCACTGTGCATGCATTTGTAATTGCTTTAAACCACAATATGAATAGTGTGTCTTTCTAAAAACTCCTCTCTATCGTTGTGTGCGACGGTATCAATTCTCAGACCAGAGGACTGGTTAGTTACAACTGTTTTTATGGTATTGGCAGCAGTTTCCTTTAATTTGTTTTATTTACCTCCTCACGCTTGCCTGCACGTGTGTCAGTAAAACTCTTAAATGAAGGATGTAGAACACATTCTTGGTGTGCATTCCAGTGTGGGAGCAATGGTTGGCTGTAAACGGTTTGGGGGCTTGGCTTCTGATCCCTTCAGAGACAGACAAAAATCAAGTAGATTAAAAAAGAAATCGGCATTAGCAAATGGCAACAGAATCTTCCTGTGGTCCGACACAAAACATTAGACAAACAATTTAGTAACTTAGACATTAGACTTGAATGCATACATTACTATACACACAAACTTACTAGACAGTTCATTAGGTACACCACCCCGTTCATGAAAATAGATCACGCCTACAGACGTGAGTCACGTGGCGGTGGCTTGCTATATAAAATAGGCATCGAGGCATTCAGTTTCTGCTCGATTGAATGTAAGAATGGGCTGAAATTAGTGACCTAAGCTCCAGTGAGCGAGCGCTATTGTGCATACATTTATTTTGTCCCAACACCTTACCACTGCTACACCTGGCTATCAGCGGAGCCTTGTCTGGCAGCGAAACAGTTTACTGCATTTAAAAAAAACAGCTGATATGGCTGACTTGCTTAATAATCAAATTTGGTTTCAACTTACGATTGAAATGTACAAACTATGGCATAATGGGATGACGAGTGGTTGAGGCAATCTGTAATTTTGATTAAGACAATGAGCGAGCTAGGACGAACGTAGTCAATATAACTATTTGTTCAGCACCTTTGAAATGTACAGCGACAGAATTCAGAACATGGGCCGTTCTTACAGTATTCTACCTGTACACCAAGTCAGATTTGTAGGATAAATAAGGGAGGCATATAAGCAGACAATTAAAGCTCTTACAATATGATGACATTTCTTTAAAACAGGCTATATGCTACAGGTACACCACCAAGTCAGAACAGTAGGCTAAGTTATAAGGGGAAAGGCACATGGGCTACTAACAGCTTACTACACAACATACAGTTAGTATTAGCTACAGTATACATATCTCCCTTGCATATTAAATCATTTTTGAAGCAGCATACAAGACATTTTTGAACTCAACTTGTTGTGCTGTGCTCACTTTAACAGGCTTCATGAGCAAATTTCTGTCATCGAACTTTGTCATCAAAGTCTCGCATTCTCGATGTATGGTGCTCTCAAAACAACTGGGAAATAACAAGGTTGAATCATGATGACGTTAGGGATCTTCAGATCGAAGCTCTAGAAAGAGGCATGAGTTCCTGACTTCCAAATCTGAGTTGGATGACCGTTCAAAACATTTTTTCCCGGTCGGAGCTCTTTTTTTTTTTTGAGTCCCCAGTTGTTTTCGATTCTGAGTACGGCAGATGTCATGCTGGATTGACAGCATGGCCCACTTTGAATGTCTATCCTTTTAAGCTTGGAAAAGAGATCCTTAGACCTAGACTTGGACAACACACCCACTCCACTGAATAGCAGGCTAGTGATTGCAATGCCTACAGTTAGCCACTGATTCCTTCCAAACCACTCATTGATGAATATGCGATTTCCAAATTGTTGTGTAATGTTTGTTGCATAATGGCGGCAGGTAGCCTAGTGGTTAGAGTTGTAACTGAAAGGTTGAAAGATCGAATCCCCGAGCTGACAAGGTAAAAAGCTATCATTCTGCACCTGAACAAGGCAGTTAACCTACTGTTCCTAGGCCATCATTGAAAATAAGAATTTGTTCTTAACTGACTTGCCTAGTTAAATAAAGGTAAAATATATACACTGCTCAAAAAAATAAAGGGAACACTTAAACAACAATGTAACTCCAAGTCAATCACACTTCTGTGAAATTAAACTGTCCACTTAGCAAGCAACACTGATTGACAATACATTTCACATGCTGTTGTGCAAATGGAATAGACAACAGGTGGAAATTATAGGCATTTAGCAAGACACCCCCAATAAAGCAGTGGTTCTGCAGGTGGGACCACAGACCACTTCTCAGTTCCTATGCTTCCTGGTTGTTTTGGTCACTTTTTGAATGCTGGCGGTGCTTTCACTCTAGTGGTAGCATGTCTAAAACCCCAACAACTGGCTCAGGTAGTGCAGCTCATCCAGGATGGTACATCAATGCGAGATGTTGCAAGAAGGTTTGCTGTGTCTGCCAGCGTAGTGTCCAGAGCATGGAGGCGCTACCAGGAGACAGGCCAGTACATCAGGAGACGTGGAGGAGGCCGTAGGAGGGCAACAACCCAGCAGCAGGACCACTACCTCCGCCTTTGTGTAAGGAGGAGCAGGAGGAGCACTGCCAGAGCCCTGCAAAAAGACCTCCAGCAGGCCACAAATGTGCATGTGTCTGCTCAAACGGTCAGAAACAGACTCCATGAGGGTGGTATGAGGGCCCAATGTCCACAGGTGGGGGTTGTGCTTACAGCCCAACACCGTGCAGGACGTTTGGCATTTGCCAGAGAACGCCAAGATTGGCAAATTCGCCACTGGCGCCCTGTGCTCTTCACAGATGAAAGCAGGTTCACACTGAACATATGTGACAGTCTGGAGACGCCGTGGAGAACGTTCTGCCTGCAACATCCTCCAGCATGACCGTTTTGGCGGTTGGTCAATCATGGTGTGGAGTGGCATTCCTCAAGTGCTCGCCAGAGGTAGCTTGACTGCCATTATGTACCGAGATGAGATCCTCAGACCCCTTGTGAGACCATATGCTGGTGTGGTTGGTCCTGGGTTCCTCCTAATGCAAGACAATGCTAGACCTTATGTGGCTGGAGTGTGTCAGCAGTTCCTGCAAGAGGAAGGCATTGATGCTATGGACTGGCCCGCCTGTTCCCCAGACCTGAATCCAATTGAGCACATCTGGGACATCATTGTCTTGCTCCATCCATCAATGCCACGTTGCACCACAGACTGTCCAGGAGTTGGTGGATGCTTTAGTCCAGGTCTGGGAGGACATCCCTCAGGAGACCATCCGCCACCTCATCAGGAGCATGCCCAGGCGTTGTAGGGAGATCATACAGGCATGTGGAGGCCAAACACACTACTGAGCCTCATTTTGACTTGTTTTAAGGACATTACATCAAAGTTGGATCAGCCTGTAGTGTGGTTTTCCACTTTAATTTTGAGTGTGACTCCAAATCCAGACCTTCTTGGGTTGATAAATTTGATTTCCATTGATCATTTTTTGTGATTTTGTTGTCAGCACATTCAACTATGGAAAGAAAAAAGTATTTAATAAGAGTATTTCATTCATTCAGTGTTCCCTTTATTTTTTTGAGCAGTGTATATACAGTGCCTTGCGAAAGTATTCGGCCCCCTTGAACTTTGCGACCTTTTGCCACATTTCAGGCTTCAAACATAAAGATATAAAACTGTATTTTTTTGTGAAGAATCAACAACAAGTGGGACACAATCATGAAGTGGAACGACATTTATTGGATATTTCAAACTTTTTTAACAAATCAAAAACTGAAAAATTGGGTGTGCAAAATTATTCAGCCCCCTTAAGTTAATACTTTGTAGCGCCACCTTTTGCTGCGATTACAGCTGTAAGTCGCTTGGGGTATGTCTCTATCAGTTTTGCACATCGAGAGACTGACATTTTTTCCCATTCCTCCCTGCAAAACAGCTCGAGCTCAGTGAGGTTGGATGGAGAGCATTTGTGAACAGCAGTTTTCAGTTCTTTCCACAGATTCTCGATTGGATTCAGGTCTGGACTTTGACTTGGCCATTCTAACACCTGGATATGTTTATTTTTGAACCATTCCATTGTAGATTTTGCTTTATGTTTTGGATCATTGTCTTGTTGGAAGACAAATCTCCATCCCAGTCTCAGGTCTTTTGCAGACTCCATCAGGTTTTCTTCCAGAATGGTACTGTATTTGGCTCCATCCATCTTCCCATCAATTTTAACCATCTTCCCTGTCCCTGCTGAAGAAAAGCAGGCCCAAACCATGATGCTGCCACCACCATGTTTGACAGTGGGTATGGTGTGTTCAGGTTGATGAGCTGTGTTGCTTTTACGCCAAACATAATGTTTTGCATTGTTGCCAAAAAGTTAAATTTTGGTTTCATCTGACCAGAGCACCTTCTTCCACATGTTCGGTGTGTCTCCCAGGTGGCTTGTGGCAAACTTTAAACAACACTTTTTATGGATATCTTTAAGAAATGTCTTTCTTCTTGCCACTCTTCCATAAAGGCTAGATTTGTGCAATATACGACTGATTGTTGTCCTATGGACAGAGTCTCCCACCTCAGCTGTAGATCTCTGCAGTTCATCCAGAGTGATCATGGGCCTCTTGGCTGCATCTCTGATCAGTCTTCTCCTTGTATGAGCTGAAAGTTTAGAGGGACGGCCAGGTCTTGGTAGATTTGCAGTGGTCTGATACTCCTTCCATTTCAATATTATCGCTTGCACAGTGCTCCTTGGGATGTTTAAAGCTTGGGAAATCTTTTTGTATCCAAATCCGGCTTTAAACTTCTTCACAACAGTATCTCGGACCTGCCTGGTGTGTTCCTTGTTCTTCATGATGCTCTCTGCGCATTTAACGGACCTCTGAGACTATCACAGTGCAGGTGCATTTATACGGAGACTTGATTACACACAGGTGGATTGTATTTATCATCATTAGTCATTTAGGTCAACATTGGATCATTCAGAGATCCTCACTGAACTTCTGGAGAGAGTTTGCTGCACTGAACGTAAAGGGGCTGAATAATTTTGCACGCCCAATTTTTCAGTTTTTGATTTGTTAAAAAAGTTTGAAATATCCAATAAATGTCGTTCCACTTCACGATTGTGTCCCACTTGTTGTTGATTCTTCACAAAAAAATACAGTTTTATATCTTTATGTTTGAAGCCTGAAATGTGGCAAAAGGTCGCAAAGTTCAAGGGGGCCGAATACTTTCACAAGGCACTGTATGTTTATGTTCAATGGCCCATGAGCACCGATGCGTTTTATCCATTATTTCTCATGACAAGGAGTGAAAAGGATTTGCCAGTAGATTGTCGACTTGATTCATGATGATGACTTCTAGCTTGCTAGCTAAGTTTTTGAAAGTGTAATGTTGACATGATCAGTCCAATCAAAGCTAAGGTAATGACCTTGAGCCTTCTTGGATGGGCACTTCTAATGTAACTATTGCAGCACCCAAGCTCTACCTGTACATTTTGCGGCGATGTAGTGACCCTATGAGTGACAGAACACTGAGCCAATCACGGCGCAACTAGAGAACTTTACCAACCCTTACGCTCCGTATTTTCCCACTGGCTGCCTCACCACCACAGCAAAGCACTGAGCTAGGCTGAAACCATGTTCAGGTTTTATTCTAATACAGGCGTCTAACCAGCCATACAATTACCTAATATATGTCACAACAGCTGTAAAAATGTGGGTCATGACAGTGTTATGACCATATTATAACAGGTTATGTCAGCTGTTAAGACATATTATGGCATGGTTATGACCGTGTCATAACGTGTAATGACGCTGGGTATCAAGTAAAGTGTTACCAATTATTTTCCTTATTTCTTTTAAATTATGTCTTGGGAACAATAGAACAGACACGCACTTCAGTATTTCCATGATAAGTGTATAAACATGGATTGTGCAATTCAGCAAACGTTTTTCCCATGGTCAGTACAACACAAAGGCCACAGGGTTTGATACTTAAAGGAAGTTCAATGAACGTTTTGGATGATAGAAATGTCATAGATATTTATATATCATTGATATTTCCTATTCCTGTTTAAACTTATTAACAATGGAACGTTTCCAATAATAGATTTTTATCACTTGTTATCTGCTCAGGAAAGTCATTCCCATTAAATACTGACACTTGAATAGTGTCCATGTCCACGTATAGTAAAATAGCCTGGTCATGGGAGTTTAATGTGGGAAATTGGTGGTAGTACTACTAGAGTAGTGAATTGTCACAAACGTAGACAGAGGTCGTGCCTGAATAGCCATACTAGCATACTACATACTTAAACTGCATACTAATTTCAGGGTTTGATCTACTAAAATTCACTAATATTTTCCGACTCACGTGTTTGACAACAGCTGATAATAAGATAAATTGACCGGCTGTACAAAAATGAACGAATGGCGGGAATCAACGCAATTGCCCATTTGGATAACGCATTCAGAGTACTATTTTCAAAATGTCACATACTATAAATGTTTATTTTTTGCAAACTATTTAGAAGCTAGTATGAGTATCCAAACACAACCAGTTATAGATATGTACATATATAGCACGTCCTTCAAATCACATAGTGCATGTCCAAAAGCTAATATGTGCTCATCATAGCCTATCATGCTGTGCAATGCCAATGTTGTATCATTTGCTTCATGTAAAAGTTTGCCTAGGTTATTGTATACTGAAGGGGTTCCCTCTGATTTATTTCATCATCTCCCTTTAAATAAGGTGCACTGTCTCTTTAAATCTAGACTAGCGGAGTGCGTTTTCCCTTCATTGCCAAAAGTTATTGGGTATGGTTCTGGACGCCTCCATGACTGCACGCAACCCGCAACAGCTGGTTGCATTTAGGGGGTTTCATTTAAAACGTATATTTGATATTATTCTGATGCTGGATTTATTCGAACAATGCAGACCCAAAGTTATGGAGTTAAACAAACTATTTTGATAGAGAAGTTACGCTTCCCGTACCGTCTTGGAAACTCTAGTCTGGATTGCTTTGCGTAAAAATCGAAACGTCTTCTATCCCCGTTATTCTGTCAACATCTGGATTAACCATTCGATGACAAATATTATTTTAGAATTTCCTTAGTTCTGTGTGATCATTTCCTTTTTCATATATGATAGTGTGTGGACGCTTATCCTGGATTTGTGCTTTTTTGGATACCAATGAATTCTGCATGTAGATTATGCATTCTTTAGGATGGGTGCGAACAATGGGAAACAGTATGGAAGTGAGGGTGAGTATTTGGAATGCCCAAACTTTGAAGGAAACATTCGCCAGGTTAACCAACTACTGAGAACGAACTTATCTTTTATGAATTCAACATTGATGGGTTTGTATTAGAATATAATGGAATCTTCTGTGCTGTTCCACAACTGAATTAATTAGTCTAATTTCAGAAGGCCTTTATCCATCCTTGCTTATTTAATAGCAAATATTTTGTTGGATACAAAAATAGAGCTTTCCTGTACCAAAAAGGCATGTCAGGGTGTTTACTCTTAAAGTGAAGTAGGCTATAACCAGTTATATGGCAGACATATTTTATGCACATGATCATTCCATCTAGTCTATAGCCCAATAGGCCTTCTGTACCAGGTGAGGGGACTCTACTGTATGGGAAGTAAACATCAGACCTCATTGCATTATAATGACAACCTATATCATGGGACATAAAAAAGATGAGATAGATGGATTGTTAATTGTGATAATAGCCTATGTTGTCTTGCAAAGTTTTTTTCATTTTACCTTTATTTAACCAGGCAAGTCAGTTAAGAACACATTCTTATTTTCAATGATGGCCTAGGAACAGGGGGTTAACTACCTGTTCCAGGGGCAGAACGACAGATTTGTACCTTGTCAGCTCGGGAGTTTGAACTCACAACCTTCCAGTTACTAGTCCAACGCTCTAACCACTAGGCTACCTTGCCGCCCCGTTACAAGATACCAATTTTGTGGAAGGACCTATGGGCTCCTGAGTGGCAGAGTGGTTTAAGGCACTGCATCTCAGTGGTGTCACGACAGACATCCTGGTTCAAATCCAGGCTGTATCACAGCTGGCTGTGATTGGGAATCCCATAGGGTGGCGCACAATTGGCCGAGCATCGTCTGGGTTTGGCCAATGAAGGCCGTCATTGTAAATAAGAATTTGTTCTTCACTGACTTGCCTAGTAAAATAAAAGATGACCCTTACATCCAAATAGCCTAATTTCTGACTGAGACACATACCATACACAGCAGTTTAAAGTACTTAAGTAAAAAGTACTACTTAAGTTGTTTTGGGGGTATCTGTACTTCACTATTTATATTTTTGACAACTTTTACTTCACTACATTCCTAGAGAAAATAATGTACTTTTTACTCCATACAAGTTTCCCTAATACCCAAAAGTACTCATTACATTTTGAATGTTTAGTAGAACAAGGAAAATGGTCCAATTCAGGCAGTCATCAAGAGAACATCCCTGGTCATTCATACTGCCTCTGATCTGGCGGACTCACTAAAGAAATGCTTTGTTTGTAAATTATGTCTGAGTGTTGGAATGTGCCCCTGGCTATCTGTAAATTTTAAAAAAACACAATAACATTGTACCAACTGGTTTGCTAAATATAAGGAATTTGAAATTATTTAGACTTTTACTTTTGATACATAATTATATTTAAAACACAATAGTTTAGACTTTTACTCAAGTAGTATTTTACTGGGTGACCTCATTTTCAATTAAGGTATCATTACTTTCACTCAAGTATGACAATTGGGTACTTTTCCCATCACTGACCATACACATACCATAATTTCTCTACCAAGGTCAAAATATAGAAATCTACAAAGTATGACTATTTGGGATATTAATTTACAGTACTTAATTATGTGTCCAATTGTTACTGTGTTCTAGATTGGCATATCTCATCAACGCTTGCCGAGTTCAGCACCTCAGACCTCAAGTCTTCTCCCTCAGATTTTAACAGACCAGTTTATTAGACCATTTGTGGTTCACTCCTTATGTAAATACATATTTTTGTGTTACAACAGAAATAATTTGGGAAAGAGAATCAGCTTAAACACTACTTGGGTGGCTTAGGATTCATACCTGTTAATTTTGCTCCACAGGAGATGACTCTGAACTAGCCTATGTTTACCCAAGGGATGTAGCCTGTTGCACAATAAATTGCATGCAGCTCCGCTGAAAACCTTCAAACAAGTTATGCAGTAAAGCATTAATATTAACATTAATATCAAGGCTGTCAAACAGAATTGTATTAATGTGTTTTATAGAGTGTATTTCGGTCCATTTACACATCTGTTTCCAAGTGTCCCCCACAATAAATCACACTTCAGTAACTAAAACTGAGCAATGCTCTCCCAACACATTATATAAGCACAAGACAGGAAAGGACGTTTTTTTCCCAGAAATGTCAACAAGCAAAGCATTTCTCAGGTGCCTTTCACAGGTCCACTTCCTCTGAATGTGTCAACTACATACTGATATTTCCCTCCAAGGACAGGAATCACGAGGTCGGCACAATTTGTGAAACTCTTATATGCTTCTCGTCATGTTTTCTCCAGTAATATCTCAGCAAAGACGGGGGGGGGCTTTTATCAATTAGATTTGCTCACCTTCTGCGTCCTCTCTCCTCCGACCTCTCTTGCCTCCTTTTGAAAAAGGTCAAAGTTAATCGAGGAGAGTCGACGAAGGGAGTGAACATGGATGGAAATGCGCTTGCTTGAAATGAGACGTTCCTTCTCCACGCACGCGTCTTTAGGCAAATTACGTTTACAGGGGTGGATCCCAAAACAAATGTGTAAAGTGATCAAAACGAATTAAGTTAGTTTTATAGATAAAACAATCCATAGAATATTGTTTTTAAACATCTGCATGTTTTTCTCCTTTGACAAAACAAAAGCTCATTCAAAGGGTGTGTGGCAGATTTCAAAACTCTTAAGCATTAGGATTAAAAAAAAACTCTAACTTGTATCTCAAACATGGTTGCTACATTACAGAACATGATGTTATGTTGGCTCATTGGTTGAGCTGACCAATCAGCTGTCTACTTAAATTAATATGCCCCACTTCCTAGCATTCTTCTTGCCAATGTCCAGTCTCTTGACAACAAGGTTGATGAAATCCGAGCAAGGGTAGCATTCCAGAGGGACATCAGAGACTGTAACGTTCTGTGCTTCACGGAAACATGGCTCACTGGAGAGACGCTATCCGATGCGGTGCAGCCAACGGGTTTCTCCACGCATCGCACCGACAGAAACAAACACCTTTCTGGTAAGAAGAGGGATGGGGGTGTATGCCTTATGGCTAACGAGGCATGGTGCGATGAAAGAAACATACAGGAACTCAAATCCTTCTGTTCACCTGATTTAGAATTCCTCACAATCAAATGTAGACCGCATTACCTACCAAGAGAATTCTCTTCGATTATAATCACAGCCGTATATATCCCCACCCAAGCAGACACATCGATGGCTCTGAACGAACTTTATTTAACTCTTTGCAAACTGGAAACCATTTATCCGGAGGCTGCATTCATCGTTGTTGGGGATTTTAACAAGGCTAATCTGAAAACAAGACTCCCTAAATTTTATCAGCATATCGATTGCGCAACCAGGGGCGGAAAAACCTTGGATCACTGTTACTCTAACTTCCGCGATGCATATAAGGCCCTGCACCGCCCCCTTTTCGGAAAAGCTGACCACAACTCCATTTTGCTGATACCTGCCTACAGACAAAAGCTAAAAAAAGAAGCTCCCACGCTGAGGTCTGTCCAACGCTGGTCCGACCAAGCTGACTCCACACTCCAAGACTGCTTCCATCACGTGGACTGGGACATGTTTTGTATTGCGTCAAATAACAACATTGACGAATACGCTGATTCGGTGTGCGAGTTCATTAGAACGTGCGTTGAAGATGTCGTTCCCATAGCAACGATTAAAACATTCCCTAACCAGAAACCTTGGATTGATGGCAGCATTCGTGTGAAACTGAAAGCGCGAACCACTGCTTTCAATCAGGGCAAGGTGTCTGGTAACATGACTGAATACAAACAATGCAGCTATTCCCTCCGTAAGGCTATCAAACAAGCTAAGCGTCAGTACAGAGACAAAGTAGAATCCCAATTCAACGGCTCAGACACAAGAGGCATGTGGCAGGGTCTACAGTCAATCACGGACTACAGGAAGAAATCCAGCCCAGTCACGGACCAGGATGTCTTGCTCCCAGGCAGACTAAATAACTTTTTTGCCCGCTTTGAGGACAATACAGTGCCACTGACACTGCCTGCAACGGAAAATGCGGTCTCTCCTTCACTGCAGCCGAGGTGAGTAAAACATTTAAACGTGTTAACCCTCGCAAGGCTGCAGGCCCAGACGGCATCCCCAGCCGCGCCCTCAGAGCATGCGCAGACCAGCTGGCTGGTGTGTTTACGGACATATTCAATCAATCCCTATACCAGTCTGCTGTTCCCACATGCTTCAAGAGGGCCACCATCGTTCCTGTTCCCAAGAAAGCTAAGGTAACTGAGCTAAACGACTACCGCCCGTAGCACTCACTTCCGTCATCATGAAGTGCTTTGAGAGACTAGTCAAGGACCATATCACCTCCACCCTACCTGACTCCCTAGACCCACTCCAATTTGCTTACCGCTCAAATAGGTCCACAGACGATGCAATCTCAACCACACTGCACACTGCCCTAACCCATCTGGACAAGAGGAATACCTATGTGAGAATGCTGTTCATCGACTACAGCTCGGCATTCAACACCATAGTATCCTCCAAGCTCGTCATCAAGCTCGAGACCCTGGGTCTCGACCCCGCCCTGTGCAACTGGGTACTGGACTTCCTGACGGGCCGCCCCCAGGTGGTGAGGGTAGGTAACAACATCTCCTCCCCACTGATCCTCAACACTGGGGCCCCACAAGGGTGCTTTCTGAGCCCTCTCCTGTACTCCCTGTTCACCCACGACTGCGTGGCCACGCACGCCTCCAACTCAATCATCAAGTTTGCGGACGACACAACAGTGGTAGGCTTGATTACCAACAACGACGAGACGGCCTACAGGGAGGAGGTGAGGGCCCTCGGAGTGTGGTGTCAGGAAAATAACCTCACACTCAACGTCAACAAAACTAAGGAGATGATTGTGGACTTCAGGAAACAGCAGAGGGAACACCCCCCTATCCACATCGATGGAACAGTAGTGGAGAGAGTAGCAAGTTTTAAGTTCCTCGGCATACACATCACAGGCAAACTGAATTGGTCCACTCACACAGACAGCATCGTGAAGAAGGCGCAGCAGCGCCTCTTCAACCTCAGGAGGCTGAAGAAATTCGGCTTGTCACCAAAAGCACTCACAAACTTCTACAGAGGCACAATCGAGAGCATCCTGGCGGGCTGTATCACCGCCTGGTACGGCAACTGCTCCGCCCTCAACCGTAAGGCTCTCCAGAGGGTAGTGAGGTCTGCACAACGCATCATCGGGGGCAAACTACCTGCCCTCCAGGACACCTACACCACCCGATGTTACAGGAAGGCTATAAAGATCATCAAGGACATCTACCACCCGAGCCACTGCCTGTTCACCCCGCTATCATCCAGAAGGCGAGGTCAGTACAGGTGCATCAAAGCTGGGACCGAGAGACTGAAAAACAGCTTCTATCTCAAGGCCATCAGACTGTTAAACAGCCACCACTAACATTGAGTGGCTGCTGCCTACACACTGACACTGACTCAACTCCAGCCACTTTAATAATGGGAATTGATGGGAAATGTTGTAAATATATCACTAGCCACTTTAAACAATGCTACCTTATATAATGTTACTTACCCTACATTATTCATCTCATATGCATACCTATATACTGTACTCTATATCATCGACTGCATCCTTATGTAATACATGTATCACTAGCCACTTTAACTATGCCACTTTGTTTACATACTCATCTCACATGTATATACTGTACTCGATACCATCTACTGTATCTTGCCTATGCTGCTCTGTACCATCACTCATTCATATATCCTTATGTACATATTCTTTATCCCCTTACACTGTGTATAAGACAGTAGATTAGGAATTGTTAGTTAGATTACTTGTTGGTTATTACTGCATTGTCGGAACTAGAAGCACAAGCATTTCGCTACACTCGCATTAACATCTGCTATACATGTGTATGTGACAAATAAAATTTGATTTGATTTGCCGTCACCAACACAGAAAATATGATTTTAACATACTTTATTAAATAAAAAATTGGAAGGAAAACTATTTCACTCGTATTATAATTAATTATAGGTCATATTTCATAGAAATCTGGAAACACTGGAGAGTTACTTTAACATCTATATGGTTCTCTATCATGATGATGTGACTCAATTTGGTGGAAACCATAGCAGATGTGCTGTCTCTATGATGTCACCACAATATGTTGCCGATATCATACAGCCGTTTTGAACGTGAAAGAAATATTAGTTGCATTGTGTGTGCGTGCGTGCGTGCGTGTGTGTGTAGACTTCATGTGGGAGGGGGAAGTTGCACTTGAAAATTACTAGTCTGGTGAGGTAGGTTTTAGTATAGTCATTACAGATGAGGTGTTAAGACATCTTTGCCTTTTTCAACGGCTAAGCTGAACTGTGTCCCGGGGGCAGCTTTTTTTGTTGCACTTGCCATCTTCCAGCGCTCTTACTTTCATCTCACAGCGTTCATGCATGTTAACCACATTTCTCTGGCGTTGTCTAGTCCATGTCCATGAGTGGCCTTGATGTGCGCATAAGTATGTGTACATAGGCGTGTTGTGTGGGTGTAACTGTTTGGGAAGACCTAGGAGGCTCTCACGCTGGGTGAAGGCATTGACCTCGCTTCAGCTCGGCAAAGCCACAAGGCTGCATTTATGATCTGACGGAGGAATGAGGTGCAGTAAAAAAAATAATGTCCACTAACAGCCTGTTGGCCCTCAGAGAGGAGTGAGAGGAGATCATGTCATCAGCAGCTTTTCATGGAGAAGAAAACAGCTAGAAACCAACCATCTAGACTAAACTCACAGCATAGAGTTAAGCTGTGTACTACTGAGTACGGACCATACATCTAGTTATTCTACATACAGAATACTGCTTACAGCTGGGACCACTACACTGCATGCCCCAAGAGGACCCATGAAGCTGCAATCGCGGATCGTATGTGATTACTCATTTCCCTCTCTGACAGGACAGCCTTTCCCTTCTGTCTTTTCCGTTTTCTTGGAAGCAGGGGTTGAAGGAGAAACGTGATTCCTATTCCAAATGGAAGAGGGGACACACTATCATAGGAAGCAACCAACAAAAATGTTGAACACATGCCAAGGTGAAATGTCCAACTGAAACTGAGGGAGGCAGAAGTCTTAAAGGACAGTAGAGATGGCTCTCCATGTTTCCATAGTATGCTATTCTTCTGTTGGTTAAACCCTTTCAGATATCTCACCCTATCAATATCAATTGACAATCTTTCATGAGTGTAACATCTATGTATGTTTTCTTTGTCCACAGGTAAAGGTAGCTCCAGCATCTCCTCTGACATTAGTTCGAGTACAGATCACACACCGACCAAAGCTCCAAAGAATGTGGCTACCACCGAAGGTAAGGCATCTGGTGCTCATTATTCAACCCCCCCCCCCTCCCCCATCCCCTTTCTGTAATACTGCCTATTTTTGGAGAAACCTGTGTGTTCCTGGGATAACCCTAAATTGAAAACAAACTCACGGCTCTCATCAGAGCTAAGGAGCCGGAGGCTTTTCTATTGCTTTGTTTCAAAACTCCTGCCCCCTCGAAGAGGAAGAATGCTTGTCCAAACTGGTAATATCAGGGTTGAGTGTTGTCAGTGAGCATGCTCTTTACCTGTCTGTCTGTCTGTCTGTCTGTCTGTCTGTCTGTCTGTCTCTGCGCGAGAGAGAGAGAGGAAGAGAGAACGAAGACCAATGGGAAATGTTGAAGAGAACATATAATACTATGATGTATTACATTGTCTAGCAATAGCAGGACTAGCTAAACGATGCCAATTTTCTGCTCTTTGTTTGGTCTGGAATGCATGGCCATCTAGCTCCATTAGATTGTATCATCGGTGTAGTGGTTAGCTCTGTGCCTCTCACAAATAGACCCTCTCCTTCCAAGCAGACATTGTTCCATGGTGGCTCTCCTTCTCCTTCCTCCAACCCCAGTTCCCAGTGAGTATGCCCAGGCAATGTGCCAACCTGGCTACATCAGGGCCTGCTCTTCATTGTGCTAGTGTGTTTGTAACTCCTGTCGATTTTGTGGTTGTCAAACATCAAATAAAATCTCCAGGATATTAAGACAGTTGTATATATCCAAGCAACGCTCTGGCTTTGGTAAAAAAAAAGTACTCTCCAATATGTGTAACATATGTCTTTCTTGAGGGTATGTCAATCTGTTTGACAGTTCGTCAATCAAAGGAGCTGGCTGACTGCTTGCATTTATGGAATGAAACCCTAAATGTCTCCTTTTCTATCAGCTGTTTAGAATGTGTTTCATATAACTCTACTTCGCGTCTGCTGAGCTTCAATCTCCTCAAACCCATCATAGGCAAAGGTCAGGCAGTATTCCTTTTAAGAGAAAAAAATGGCATAGGCTTCTTAACCATCTTTAGACAAACACACACACACACACACACACACACACACACACACACACACACACTCCATTGTATGTGTCACGTTCTGACCTTTATTTCCTTTGTTTTGTCATTATTTAGTATGGTCAGGGCATGAGTTGGGGTGGGCAGTCTATGTTTGTTTTTCTATGATTTGGGTATTTCTATGTTTCGGCCTAGTATGGTTCTCAATCAGAGGCAGGTGTCATTAGTTGTCTCTGATTGAGAATCATACTTAGGTAGCCTGGGTTTCACTGTGTGTTTGTGGGTGATTGTTCCTGTCTCTGTGTTTGCACCAGATAGGGCTGTTTTTGGTTTTCCACGTTTATTGTTTTGTAGTGTTCGTGTTTATTTATTTTTTATTAAACATTAATCAATATAACCACGCTGTGTTTTGGTCCGCCTCTCCTTCACCACAAGAAAACCGTTACAGAATCACCCACCACAACAGGACCAAGCGGCGTGGTGACAGGCAGCGGCAGCAGGAGCAGCGAAAAGAGGAATGGACATGGGAGGACGTTTTGGACGGCAAGAGTATGGACTTTACTACTTGAGAGGAAATAGACAGGTGGGCGGTCGACCCAGGAAGAGTGCCGGAGCCTGCCTGGGATTCGCTGGAGCAGTGCGAAGAGGGGTATAGGAGAATGGAGTTGGAGAGACAAGCACGGCGGCGCGGTAGGAAGCCTGAGAGTCAGCCCCAAAAATGTCTTGGGGGAGCACACAGGAAGTGTGGCGAAGCCAGGTAGGAGACCTGCGCCAACTTCCTGTGCTTACCGGGGGGCGAGCGAGACCGGGCAGGCACCGTGTCATGCGGTGGAGCACATGGTGTCCCCAGTGCAGGTGCATAGCCCGGTGCGGTACATACCAGCTCCGTGTATCGGCCGGGCTAGAGTGAGCATCGAGCCAAGTGCCATGAAGCCGGCTCTACGCATCTGGTCCCCAGTGCGTCACCTTGGGCCGGCTTACATGGCACCAGCCTTGCACACGGTGTCCCCGGTTCGCCTGCATAGCCCAGTGCGGGCTATTCCACCTCACCGCACTGGCAGGGCGACCGGGAGCATTCAACCGGGTAAGGTTGGGCAGGCTTGGTGCTCAAGAGCTCCAGTGCGCCTGCACGGTCCGGTCTATCCGTACCACCTCCACGCACCAGCCCTCCGGTGGCAGCCCCCCGCACCAGGCTGTCTCTCCATCTCATCCCTACAGATGCTCCCGCCTGTCCATCGCTGCCGGAGCCTTCCTCCTCTCCAGCGCTGCCGGAGTCTCCAGCCTGTTCGGCGCTGCCAGAGCTCCCGCCCCTCAGTCCAGAGGCTCCAGAGCCCCTCGTTCCAGAGGCGCCAGAGCTCCTCGGTCCAGCACTGCCAGAGCCTTTCTCTCCAGCGCCGCCTGAGCTACCCGTCTGCCCAGCGCCGCCTGAGCTACCCGTCTGCCCAGCGCCGCCTGAGCTACCCGTCTGCCCAGCGCCGCCTGATCTACCCGTCTGCCCAGCGCCGCCTGAGCTACCCGTCTGCCCAGCGCCGCCTGAGCTACCCGTCTGCCCAGCGCCGCCTGCGCTACCCGTCTGCCCAGCGCCGCCTGCGCTACCCGTCTGCCCAGCGCCGCCTGAGCTACCCGTCTGCCCAGCGCCATCAGTGTCGCCAGTCTGCCCGGCGCCATAAGAGCCGCCAGTCTGCCCGGCGCCGCCTGAGCCGCCAGTCTGCCCGGCGCCGCCTGAGCCGCCCGTCTGCCCGGCGCCGCCTGAGCCGCCCGTCTGCCCGGCGCCGCCTGAGCCGCCCGTCTGCCCGGCGCCGCCTGAGCCGCCCGTCTGCCCGGCGCCGCCTGAGCCGCCCGTCTGCCCGGCGCCGCCTGAGCCGCCCGTCTGCCCGGCGCCGCGAGGGGTCGCCAGTCAGCCAGGCACCGCCAGTCAGCTAGGGGCCGCCAGTCAGCCAGGCGCCGCCAGTCAGCCAGGGACCGCCAGTGCCGCCAGTCAGCCAGGGGTCGCCGGAGCCCCTCAGCCCAGAGGCGCCAGAGCCCCTCAGCCCCGAGCTGCCGCCCCTCTGTCCAGAGCTGCCGCCCCTCTGTCCAGAGCGTCCGCCCCTCAGTCCAGTGGGGTCATTTAGTAGGGTCACCGTGGTTAGGAGGCACGGAAGCGGACAAGAAGGCGGACTAAGACGTTGGTGAAGTGGGGTCCGCTTCCTGCGCCAGAGCCGCCACCGCGGACAGACGCCCACCCAGACCCTCCCCTATAGGTTAAGGTTTTGCGACTGGAGTCCGCACCTTTGGGGGGGGGGACTGTCACGTTCTGACCTTTATTTCCTTTGTTTTGTCATTATTTAGTATGGTCAGGGCGTGAGTTGGGGTGGGCAGGCTGTTTGTTTTTCTATGATTTGGGTATTTCTATGTTTCGGCCTAGTATGGTTCTCAATCAGAGGCAGGTGTCATTAGTTGTCTCTGATTGAGAATCATACTAAGGTAGCCTGGGTTTCACTGTGTGTTTGTGGGTGATTGTTCCTGTCTCTGTGTTTGCACCAGATAGGGCTGTTTTTGGTTTTCCACATTTATTGTTTTGTAGTGTTCGTGTTTATTTTTTTATTATTAAACATGAATCAATATAACCACGCTGTGTTTTGGTCCGCCTCTCCTTCACCATAAGAAAACCGTTACAGTATGGACACCAATCTTTTTATATTTGCTTTGAAAGAGAGGAATGAGGTATTCTTGTGGAGCCTCCCACAAGAAAACAAACACATAGGCTACCCAGTACTTCTGGCTGTCACTCAGTCATACATTTCAAGGTGTTGCTGAAAGAGGGGAATATAAATAAGACTATTTTGCTGTGAAACTTCATATTATATCAGATGCAATTTTTGTTTCGTACAAAAATGTGCATGTATGTGCGTATTAGTGATGCGTGGGTCAGCTGTTTGTCGCCCGCCTGCAATTGCTAATAACACATCCTGCATTTCCTTGACTATATGTGATAAAGTGGAAATCTGATGCCCGCACTAACCGTAAAATACAGAGAAAATGCGCTGTACAGTCAGAGACGGCGAAATAATTTTTTAGATATGCTTATGTTTCTGCTTATATTTTCCAACAATTTGGTAGGCTATTTGTCAACTTGTCTATAATTCAATACATTCAGCTTCCCTTCTGTCATTACTTGTTGCCCTAGAAGACTACAGTAAATAAACCCTTGCTCACCAGAATAATGTCATAAATCGATAGAATGAATGCTTCAATGCAGTTGACATTGCTAAAGTTTGTTTTTGCTTTCCTCTTCCATCTCCACTTCTCGATTGCAGCAAAGACATTTAGGGACCGGGTAGAAAATAAAATTATTCTAAAAATACAGGAAAGATTTTCCATGCAAAATTTCCAAATGAGATCAGTTTGGCCGGTTTTAATGAAATTAAAAGCTGTTAAAACGACCCAACAGGTTTTTATACGTTTTCAGACAGCTTGAACTAATATTTTATGTGGTTGAAATACTATCAGCTTTTATGATGTTGATAAAGATAGCACCTTTACAGACGTTCCCTAACCGCATCAACTGCTAGCAACTGTTCCAGCAAGATGAGGCGTTGGAATGAAGACATTGAAAAGACGGACAGTTGTCTTTACTGCAGGAACTGATTCACATATCATTTAAATATATGAAGAAATTCAGAGATTAAACTGTTGATGCATGGCCATGCATGGCCAAATTCTCTCAAGATGCTAAAATAAATAATATTTCAAAAATAGTCAAAATGTATATTTGGTATATCATTTTACTGCAATAACTGCTTACTTCTGCAGGAGTAAATATTATATTAGGCTATGTGAGAGGTTTTACAGTCAGTGTCCATATTTCATTTAGGGTACTATTCCATTTAACCCATCTGAACAGCACAATTCTCTTGAAGTCCGAATTTGTATACCGCCTCACAATCATCACACATATCATAGACATATAGCCGTCACTGTTTTCATCCTCTTTTAACACTTCACCAAATCTTTCCCAAACATTAGACTGCTGTTCTGGCCCGCCCTTCTATTTATTTTCAACTCTCCATTTCGCAGATTTTATGTTATTGAGTTATTCTTTTTGCCTCAGTGGATCGACGTTAACTTTTTCTTCCCAAGTTTCCTAAAGCATTTGGCATGTGTTTGGCGCACTACGACTCTAAAGCTAAGGCCTAGGTTGCGCATTAACGCCAGATACAAATAATGAAAGCAAAACCTCAATGTAGCCTATAGAAATGAATTGCACAAAAATTATACATTTATGGACTTTTAATGGATAGTTTTCTCTTTTTTCATGACCCTAAACCTGCCAACCCTGTGGATATAATCATGGGGACTGTGGGTTATGAGTCAACCCACGCATCACTAGTGCATATGTATTGGTCTTAAGGTCTTTCAATGACTGGTTCCATAATGGACCACTCAGTGGCTAATGTAATTAACATTAATGTTCATTAATGTTAATGAATAATCCAATTAACCATTTGTGAACTGTAACAAGTCAATTCAGGAGGTTTGGCCTACTACTCTCAGCTTGGGTTCAAACAAGGCAGAGCATTGTTCCTCTCCAGACTACATTAGGCTCAGAGGGAAACGTTGACTCACCAGTATCTCTCCATCGAGGAGCTGCTGGAACCTTCACTGGGGTATTATGGGAAATTACTAATTGTGCCTTGTGTGTCTGCTAGCTAGGAGAACAACCTGTACAGGAGAGTGGGCCGCGGTCGGTGGCTCCCCAACCATAATTCCGCTCCTGTGTTATGACAGAAATTGTTGTTTTTTTCTTCCAGCTAAGTGGGAGTAATTACATGGTCTGGAACCACCACAACCACAGCCCGTTTGCTTTCGTGACTCCAAAGCCCCCCCCCCCACACACACACACACACACACACTCCACCCAGCCCCATGGCCCTCTAAACTAATCAGGATGCAGGCTGCTCCTGCACAAAATCACACATTGGCTCAGAGCTCAGATCTGGAGGCATGGTCCATCACATTTCCTGGACTTGTGAGCTTGGGAGTCACGAAAGCAAACTGGCTTTGCCAAACTTGCTGATTGGGAGAGGATCCTCTCTCTAGGCTATTTGAACTAGCTAAGGTTTGCATTCAGTAGCAGCACGGGTAATTTCATGATGACGCATCACTTGGATTATGTGAAGTCATCTGGGTGGCCTTATTTAATTGTGTACCTTCATAAGAAGAACAATAATATTGCATCAGTCTTGGCTTGGAAAGTTGTCATCCCTCACTGCACATATGGATGTGAAATCATGATTAAGTGTTTGATGAAACCAGGCTTTACACAATACAACTGGGCCACATTGGGGCACAGAAGTTAAAGATAGGCCCTTGTTTCTGCTTCATTGTAGGACATATATTGCCATCATGCAGTAGACTATTGCAGAGCTTATTTGAGGGTTTGGGAATTTGTTCATTCCATTGGCTTGCCGTGCACCTGCATCAAGTCACTCTTTGGGATTTAGCTCCCTCGTGTTTTCCCAGAACCTTCTTGTGGTTCAGCAATACTTCTTCATGCCTTTTTTTCACATGAAGAAGATGAAGAGTTATACCCCTCGTCTCCATCACAGCGGATCTAAGCAAGTGGAAAATACCTTTTGATGAAGTCATCCAATATCATTCTGTGATATGTGTTTTTTATGGCTATTTAGGAGAGCTTGTGGGCTCAAACAGCTGACCTGCTTATTAGCTTCAGACTGTACATTCCTCCCCTGGGATGGATGAGGTTGAAGACTCCCAGCATGTGTTAAACCATGGCCCTGCAGTCTGGGCCTGCCTGGAGGGTTTTCTTTGGCATGGTTCTACTCTGGGGTGGAATGTGGTTCAGCCATAGAAATAGGATGTGTAGAACTCCTATAGTGTTTAGTCATCTCAGCACCCAGAACCTATAGTATGTAGCAACCGTGGCTGTTTTGGATACCGCATATGTAGTTGAGAGTGAGAAATGATAATATGAAAAATCCCACTTGGCATAGTAGTATCAGGCTTATTCAGTCACAGATAAGAGAATGATTCATTGGAAAGTTGACCATGTCAAAGCCATGCACCTTCTGTGTTGTCATCCCCCCCCAAACCAACCAGCAATTTGTTCTGGCACCAGGAAGGCAACTTAGAAACAGTGAATGGTGGGGAAAATACACATGCCCGCTTCCTTCCTGTCTGACCAGGAACAAAAGAAAAGTGAAACTGTGTGTAGGGAAAAGTAGCCATTAGTCTTCCACTCGTGAACATGATAAAATAATATGAGGTGGAATTTAGCCATTTTAATGTAAAAGTGTGATAAGGAATCAGGCTCTGTTGGCCATTGGAATCAAACTAATTATTCTTCCAGTTAATTTCATACCCAATATCAAATCCAATTTCCCCAGCCTAATACATTTCTTATTGGATTATCGCAAGATCCATAGTAGCCTCTCAATTAGCAATGGCATTGTCATTCATCAACCCACACAGGATATGGAGCCATATATTCAAATCCAATAATCCACATTTATTGTCCTCTGTACAATAATCAGCCTCTGGCCAGTCTGAAGTGTGTTTCCACTTGGCTACTCTGAAGTCAGTGAGGGTCAGCAGTGCAGTCTAAACAGTGCAAAGTAGAAAACTCTGCTGTCTCCAAAATGTTAACATTTTGATCCTCCAAAGGACGATAAATCCCTTGAATTCCAGCTGTTTGTAAACTACTCGCCCCATAGACCCATGATCCATTTATTTTGTATGCTCAAGTAAATACACTACATGGTCAAAGTATGTGAACACCTGCTCATCGAACATCTCATTCCAAAATCATGGGCATTAATATGGAGTTTGCACTCTTATGGGAAGGCTTTCCACTAGCTGTTGGAACTTTGCTGCGGGGATTTGAACCACAAGAGCATTAGTGAGGTTGGGCGATTAGGCCTGGCTTGCAGTCGGTGTTCCAATTCATGCCAAAGGTGTTCAATGAGGTTGATGTCAGGGCTCTGTGCAGGCCAGTCAAGTTCCCTCCACATCGATCTCGACAAACCATTTCTGTATGGACCTCGCTTTGTTCACAGTTACATCACTCCAGAGAACACGTTTTCACTGCTCCAGAGTCCAATGGCAGGGAACTTTACACCACTGCAGTCAACACTTGGCATCATGCGGCCGCTCAGACATGGAAACCCATTTCATGAAGCTCTCGACAAACAGTTCTGGTGCCTACATTTACATTTTAGTCATTTAGCAGACACTCTTATCCAGAGTGACTTATAGTGGTGAGTGCTTACATTTTCATACTTTTTTGCATACTGGTCCCCCATGGGACTCAAACCCACAGCACCATTCTCTACCAACTGAACTACACAGGACTGTGCAGATGTTTATTCTCGGCGGTCCCATTCTGTGAGCTTGTGTGGCCTATCTCTTCGTTGCTGAGCCTTTGTTGCTCCTAGATGTATCCACGTCACAATAACAGCACTTACAGTTGACTAGGGCAGCTCTAGCGGGGCAGAAATTTGATGAACTGAATTGTTGGAAAGATGGCATCCTGTAACGGTGCCACAGTGAAAGTCCCTGAACTCTTCAGTAAGGCTGTTCTACTGCCAATGTTTGTCTATGGAGATTACATGGCTGTGTGCTCGATTTTATACACCTGTCAGCAAGGGTTTGGCTGAAATAGCTGAATCCACTAATTTGAAGTGATGTCCACATACTTTTGTATATTCAGTATAGTGCATACATGATGTATGTTCATGTAGATTTTTCATTGTCAGATATGAAATGATCTGAGGAGATGTTGGTCTGTTATGATGAACAGCACGACACAGGATATTCCATAGTGTTACTATAAGCTACACAACCTTACCAGTGGGTACTAGTAAGATTCCTTAAGACAGTATTTTTTATTTTTTATAAACAGCTATCATCAAATCCTTCTGTGTTTTCAGTGCACTGATCATAAATAACACAGTTAATTTATTAGTGATTGAGCGGGTTGTTCCCTAACCAAACAATAACACAGGCCCCTGGCAAACATCACACTTTTGCGGCAGCGCTGTGTTTTCCGAGCATTAGCAGAACGTTTTTGCTACACCGAGAGAGGCGGTCTACCCATCATTTGTCCTCCAGCCTGACAGCTGTGTTGAAAGGTGCTCAAACAGGCATGGCGGTTTGTTTAGAGGAGGAAGCTGTTTCTATATGGAAATGTCTTGCAGGTGCTAGACTGCCAGCGTTGTAGACCCTGACCCCATGTTTGACTTCTAGTGGCAGACCAAGCAGAGCTGTGTTTGAGGTCTGCTTGAAAGAAGTTACATGTAGGTCTACACTATGACAACTCCTCTACAAGGGATAATATACATAATACCCCACCTTGCAGTAAAGAAATAGCAAGGATCTGTCAATGTAGGCCACACAGTGTTCCAATGTTAAATCATCGTAATATGGAGGGTAGATGGATTATTAAACTATAGTTGCCTTATTTTAGTTTGATTTAGATACTTTACTCACTCCAACATGCTATTTACCACAAATCAAGCTCATGTTTCACAAAGAAAACATCTAAAAAAAAAATAGCTGTCTTTTGGTGGTTTGTATGCGAGTCTGGGATATATTTGTTGTAATTGCACCTCCTTTCTGTCTACTATCTCAGCCCCTCCCCCATTCTCTCCCTCACTTCCAGAGTGAGGAAATGTGAGCGTCAGGCACAGAAAATGACTGTTGAGATTGCAAGAGAAAAAGAAAAACAACAAGTAAAAGTAATTTCCTCAAGGAGGAGGGGAAGGGAGCACAGTTTGCCTCAGTCTTTCATCTTATAATTCTTCTCTGATTTACTGCTTAGTCTTTTCATGATCTATCTCTGGAAGGCAGAACGTAGACCCACTTGTTTGAATGCAGTTGCACTGTTGGTTTCTTTCACTCTGAATCCCACTTTTCAGTATTATTACTGGAGCATGTTCGACAGGAGTTGGGAAAGACGCCATGTGGTCCCACTAGTCAGGTTTTGGCTATACAACACCTGGAACTGTGTGAGTCTGTGTGCCAATATGACATCAGATGTGGATATAGGGCTTTACCTTGCTCTGGTTTATCTCTTCCTTTCGCTCTGAGGGTTGTGTCACTACTCAGTAGAGAAAGTGACAGCTGTGGTGGAAGCAACCATGCCATATGGATGAAAATTACAGCCCTATATCCAGGGGTTTTAAAGCCAGAGCAGAAGACATGTAGCAAAGCATCTGGGATGTTCTCTACATTTCCTCCTATCATAACACAATGGTTTGGGGAATTCTTTCCTCACTGGCTGCGATCTACTGTGCATCTGTTGCAAATGGCTAAGGAACAGATCAACATTTACTGGGGGGAGGGATGGCCCAAAATAGGGGAGGGTTGCCAAACTTACATTTTTTGCTTTGGGGAGGGTTCTGTTTTTTTTTATCCAAGCACCGGGGAAAGTTGTGTGTTTTTTCTCTGGTTTACATTCTCTATTCTAATCATATTTTCCCTATAAACAATAGCTTGGCTTACTTTTGATATTACCTTAATACAGTTTAGAAATGTTTGTGAAGGTTTGGTGTAGCTATTATTAAGATTTAGCTACTGGAGGCCTATGATATGAAGGCACTGTGCCCCGGCACTCCCATTTACTCCGACAGTTTAACTTGAGTTGAGGAAGACTGTTTCAGTTACTCTTATAATCTAACAATATCATGCTTATCTTTATACAAAATATTTCTATATTTGTATGAAAATGTATGAATTACCCTCCTCCTGTACGTCTATATCTATCTGTACAGCAGACGCAGTAGCCATCTGACATAAAGAAATGTATACAGTGCCTTGCGAAAGTATTCGGCCCCCTTGAACTTTGCGACCTTTTGCCACATTTCAGGCTTCAAACATAAAGATATAACACTGTATTTTTTTGTGAAGAATCAACAACAAGTGGGACACAATCATGAAGTGGAACGACATTTATTGGATTTTTCAAACTTTTTAACAAATCAAGTGAGGATCTCTGAATGATCCAATGTTGACCTAAATGACTAATGATGATAAATACAATCCACCTGTGTGTAATCAAGTCTCCGTATAAATGCACCTGCACTGTGATAGTCTCAGAGGTCCGTTAAAAGCGCAGAGAGCATCATGAAGAACAAGGAACACACCAGGCAGGTCCGAGATACTGTTGTGAAGAAGTTTAAAGCAGGATTTGGATACAAAAATATTTCCCAAGCTTTAAACATCCCAAGGAGCACTGTGCAAGCGATAATATTGAAATGGAAGGACTATCAGACCACTGCAAATCTACCAAAACCTGACCGTCCCTCTAAACTTTCAGCTCATACAAGGAGAAGACTGATCAGAGATGCAGCCAAGAGGCCCATGATCACTCTGGATGAACTGCAGAGATCTACAGCTGAGGTGGGAGACTCTGTCCATAGGACAACAATCAGTCGTATATTGCAAAAATCTGGCCTTTATGGAAGAGTGGCAAGAAGAAAGCCATTTCTTAAAGATATCCATAAAAAGTGTTGTTTAAAGTTTGCCACACGCCACCTGGGAGACACACCAAACATGTGGAAGAAGGTGCTCTGGTCAGATGAAACCAAAATTGAACTTTTTGGCAACAATGCAAAACGTTATGTTTGGCATAAAAGCAACACAGCTCATCACCCTGAACACTCCATACACACTGTCAAACATGGTGGTGGCAGCATCTTGGTTTGGGCCTGCTTTTCTTCAGCAGGGACAGGGAAGATGGTTAAAATTGATGGGAAGTTGGAAGGAGCCAAATACAGGACCATTCTGGAAGAAAACCTGATGGAGTCTGCAAAAGACCTGAGACTGGGATGGAGATTTGTCTTCCAACAAGACAATGATCCAAAACATAAAGCCAAATCTACAATGGAATGGTTCAAAAATAAACATATCCAGGTGTTAGAATGGCCAAGTCAAAGTCCAGACCTGAATCCAATCGAGAATCTGTGGAAAGAACTGAAAACTGCTGTTCACAAATGCTCTCCATCCAACCTCACTGAGCTCGAGCTGTTTTGCAAGGAGGAATGGGAAAAATTTTCAGTCTCTCGATGTGCAAAACTGATAGAGATATACCCCAAGCGACTTACAGCTGTAATCGCAGCAAAAGGTGGCGCTACAAAGTATTAACTTAAGGGGGCCGAATACTTTCGCAAGGCACTGTATATCTATGGGGTTTGGCCTAAGCTTTCTCTTCCATTATGCAGACGAATATATACGGTTGAAGTCGGAGGTTTACATACACCTTAGCCAAATACATTTAAACTCAGTTTTTCCACAATTCCTGACAATTAATCCTAGTAAAAATGACGTGTCTTAGGTCAGTTTGGATCACCACTTTATTTTAAGAATGTGAAATGTCAGAATAATAGTAGAGAGAATGATTTATTTCAGCTTTTATGTCATTCATATTCCAAGTGGGTCAGAAGTTAACGTACACTCAATTAGTATTTGGTAGCATTGCCTTTAAATGGTTTAACTTGGGCCAAACGTTTCGGGGAGCCTTCCAAAAGCTTCCCACAATAAATTGGGTGAATGTTAGCCCATTCCTTCTGACAGAGCTGGAGTAACTGAGTCAGGTTTGTAGGCCTCCTTGCTCGCATACGCATTTTCAGTTCTGCCCACAAATTTTCTATGGGATTGAGGTCAGGGCTTTGTGATGGCCACTCCAATACCTTGACTTTGTTGTCCTCAAGCCATTTTGCCACAAATTTGGAAGTATGCTTGGGGTCATTGTCCATTTGGAAGACCCATTTGCGACCAAGCTTTAACTTCCTGACTGATGTCTTGAGATGTTGCTTCAATATATCCACGTAATTTTCCAGCCTCATGATGCCATCAATTTTGTGAAGTGCACCAGTCCTTCCTGCAGCAAAGCACCCAACAACATGATGCTGCCACCCCTGTGCTTCATGGTTGGGAACTTGGGAGGGTGTTCTTTGGCTTGCAAGCCTCCCCCTTTTTCGATGGTCATTATATGGCCAGACAGTTATATTTCTGTTTCATCAGACCAGAGGACATTTGTTCAAAAATATGATCTTTGTCCCCATGTGCGGTTGCAAACCGTAGTCTGGCTTTTTATGACGGTTTGGAGCAGTGGCTTCTTCCTTGCTGAGCGGCAATTCAGGTTATGTCGATATAGGACTCGTTTTACTGTGGATATTATTTATTTTTTTAACCTTTATTTAACCAGGCAAGTCAGTTAAGAACACATTCTTATTTTCAATGACGGCCTGGGAACAGTGGGTTAACTGCCTGTTCAGGGGCAGAACGACAGATTTGTACCTTGTCAGTTTGGGGGTTTGAACTCACAACCTTCCGGTTACTAGTCCAACGCTCTAACCACTAGGCTACCCTGCCGCCCCATATATAGATACTTTTGTAGTTGTTTCCTCCAGCATCTTCACAAGGTCCTTTGCTGTTGTTCTGGGATTGATTTGCACTTTTCGCACCAAAGTACATTCATCTCTAGGAGACAGAAGGTGGCTCCTTCCTAAGTGGTATGACGGCTGCGTGGTCCCATGGTGTTTATACTTGCGTACTACTGTTTGTACAGATGAACGTGCTACCTTCAGGATGAACCAGACTTGTGGAGGTCTACAATTGTTTTTCTGAGGTCTTGGCTGATTTCTTTTGATTTTCCCATGATGTCAAGCAAAGAGGCACTGAGATTGAAGGTAGGCCTTGAAATACATCCACAGGTATACCTCTAATTGACTCAAATTATGTAAATTAGCCTATCAGAAGCTTCTAAACCATGACATCATTTGCTGGAATTTTCAAAGTTGTTTAAAGGCACAGTCAACTTGATGTCTGAATACTTAGATCTGAATGCATATGGGTGTCTGTATTTTTTTAAATTTTATATATCTGTTAAATTCAAATCTTTCCTGTCATGTCTGGCGCAAAACATTTTTTAAAGGAAAATGGCATATTGAAGATTTTTGAATATCCACATGAAATACTGTCAGCAATTGAATGGAAACATAGCTATAGACACCCTAAAGACTCTGGCAAGTGCACTAGTCCAGTGTCACTTTGATTATGCCTGCACATCATGGGTCACCAGCAGCCCCAAACAATAAAGAACATGCTACCAGCAAAACAAGCTTGTAAGAAGTGTACTTAAACACCCTCTCATACTCATCTGGAGGTTGAGCAATTCTTCTTCTCTATCTCTGTAATGTGTCTGTATCTATGTAATTATATATGTATTTACATAAAATCTCGGGACCACAATGGAATAAGTTTATTGTGCAATCCCCGTCACTTTAAAAAAATGTTTGTGTATATGTGTATTTTTTTTGGACTGACGAATAAAATCAATCAATCAATCCAAACTGGTGAATGGAAAAAGACATCTGTTACAATACACCAAAAAGTTTAATGTCAAGACAAGCGTTTGATACTGGGTCAGCCTACAAGCTAGGGAGAGATGTATTTTCAGTTTTTTGTCTATTTATTGGTGTTGAAAACGCAAACCATGATATTGAAGTGCCTGAAATCGGTATGCTTTGTTGATTGGTTGTGTGGTGCATATTCGTTGCATATAATATATATATATATAATTTCTCCCTAGCTGATCATTGCCTGCAGCCAGCTTTGATTGCAATGTACAGGCAGAGAGAGTGGTCAGTGCACTGTCAATCATCTGGCCAGGAGCCCTGCGTGGCATTAACTGTGCCACAAAAGCATGCTGAAGTGACAAAGACGATTTCCACGTTTATAAACACATGGTCGTTAACATTATTTTGAGTTAATTATATGAGGGGGGAGGGTATTCCGTTTATTTTACAGTACAAGGGAAGGGTCATGTGAAAATATGTTTTACACTGGGAGGGCTGTCATTTTTTGAGTTTGGACCAGCCCCCAGCTCTAGCTATGTATCATGGCCATCATTCCACACCTGCTGTCCACACTGTCACTAAACTAAACATTGCTAAATCTACATGTATAGTACACTACCTCAAGCACACTCTATGTCCAGGAGCAGCAGTTGGTTAGAAGACATTAAGCACTTCCTGCTTTTCCCTCTTGATATCCTGCTTTAGCAACCTGTAAATGTTGCATCAGCTTCTAATGTTTCTACAGTCAGCGCTTTCCAAGAGGCTGGATCAGTTCTACCCTGACGCCAAATTGCTTTTGGAGCCTCAGTATGTCATCTCCGTTCAGGGAAATTAGTGCTGTGATACATAGACACACAATGGCCTCTCTCTGAGCTGAGAAAGTTGGAGCAGATCAGGCCTGGGTTTGGCTGTCGTATATCTGAGGGTCTGCAGTCCTCCTCAGCGAAGATTTACGAAGTGAGGAGAGGCGAGGGGGAGGGATTGTGTGTCCTTGGAGCAGACACTGAGGCCTTTTTTTCGAGGCCCTGAGGATATTAGTGTTGTTTTGGGGGTATGTGTCAGAGGGGCCAGAGGACACGTGGTGCTGCTCATGCTCAGTGAGGAGCAGGCTGTTTGGGAGAGAAAAGTCATGCTGGTCGTTCTAAAGCTCCCACAGTTTCCTGCCCTAGTATGCACATTGTAAGCGAAGCGCCAGGCTCCATTGTACTCGGGCTTGTCTGGTGACGTAGCTGCTTCCTGTAGTGAAGGCCTTGGTGACAGGCAAGCTTCTGCACTGCACTGAAATCTCAGCATCCACCTATTCAACTCAAGATGGGAGAGAGTTAGTATTCTCCCACAAATCCCATTAAACTTTCTCTGCCCTTATTAGGACTTATTAGTCTTCCAAAAATGAGATATAAAGGCCATATGGTTTTATAGAGCCATTGTAACCCAATACTGGCCTAGATGCTGACAGCAGGTTCTGTCTCTCTATTTTGGATCGTTTTGCTGTCCTTATCAATTACGTTAGAGCCCCTACAGACAGTACACAAAAGCCTGGCCACTGGTTTCGACATCTGAAACCATGGAGCATTTCTTATTACAGTGCCTTCAGAAAGTATTTATATACCCTTGTCTTATTCCGCATTTTGTTTTGTTACAGCTTGAATTCACCCATTTATACACAATACCCAGTAATGACAGAGTGAAAACATGTTTTTAGAAATGTTTGCAAATTTATTGAAAATGAAATACAGAAATATCAAATTTACGTTAGTATTCACACCCCTTGGTCAATACATGTCAGAATCACCTTTGACAGCGATTACAGCTGTGAGTCTCTAAGTGCTTTGCACACTTGGATTGTACAATATGGGCACATTATTAATTTTTGAATTCTCCATGCTCTGTCAAGTTGGTTCTTGATTCCATAGATTTTCAAGACGATTTAATTCAAAACTGCAACTCGTCCACTCAGGAACATTCAATGTCGTCTTGGTAATAGTGCTGAGCGGTTAAGCGAAAGTCAGGTTATTTTTTTGTTTTTTTAAACAACTAATTGACCGATCTCGGTTCAATTATTTTAATTCCATGTTATTACATTTATTTTCTGTGAGCTCAATGAGCAGTTTCTGTATAGGTAAATCAGATCCAGCCTGAACTGTGCAATGTAGTAGGGAGTTGTAGTCTCCAACAGGCCAATATTCTACATAGTTTAGCACAGAAAACGTAGTACAGTAATTAACTTTAATTCCCATAATCCATTGCGCCGGCCTGCTTGTCCAGTATGTGTGGAGCACTGAGCTATAATAAGAATGGTGTGGAATGGAGACAGAGAAGAGAGAAAGAGGGATCGAAAGCAGTTGCTACGCGAGGTATCTCTACCTGAAAATACATGATCTAAGTGATTGATAGTTGGTATTCAGCAATCATAAAAGTTTGTCTTATTTACTTTGAAGAACTACTAAAATAATGACAGCATTTTAACACACTGAAAACAAACTTAAAGATTCCCAAAATAATTTAGCCAAATCAATGTTTGTAAATATCATGTGGTTTACCATGGTACTGAATGCCAATGCTATCCTCCTCTCTTTCATGTTGGCAAAACGTTCTATGGCTCTGTCATACAGTACACTTTTAGTTGTTGTCATAAGCTACCTAGCTAAAATGCTTGCTAGCCAAACTTCCTCGCATGGGCAACAATGAACAACAGAACCAACTGTTAGATAGCTAGTTAACGTGAGCCTACTTGGCTACATATTGGCCTCAGGCCAGTGGCACAACATATTCATTTATGGTTAGACCGTAATCATTGGCCTGTACAGAGTCCAAATCCCCATCGCCATCCATTGGAAATGGCCGATTTAGCAAGCTAGCTACTGAAGGACATCAACACAGACCAGAAACAGACACGTTTATCCTGAAAGTTACATTTTGCTTGATTTGATTGGTCTGAAGCCAAATCCAAACTGGCCTCCCTTGAGGGGTTTGTTTTGCTGGACCAGGACAACTCACAGTTGATCTCAGCTCAAAACTGATTGGCTAATGATTTTTAAAAATTGTTTTATGAAGGGAGGCCAAATGCTTGCTGGCATCAATCAGTCAAATGCTACAGCGGCAACAGGTTATACAATAAAAAATATAATAATACTAGTAGGAAAGGTTTTCATCTTTAGCTCACAACCTGTGGATACTATACGATCAGAAAGGTTCAAAATGTATGCAAAACATCACAGCACAATTGAAAAATATATGGCACATGGAAATCAAACAAGGTTGGTGTATGGTGATAGGTGGGATGGGCTGAGAGTGGCTGGGGGTTGGGATTAAAGAGCTTATGTTTGGTAATGTATTATTGTTATGTGACTGCTTTATATAAAAGTACCATGTATGTAAAATGTGTATGCTAAATGTTTATGTAAAATGTATGTGTAAAATATATATGTAGCAGAAAAACTGTAAAAAAAAACTAAAAATATATGTGTCCTCGGAAGAGGGGGGAGTGGTGGATGGGCTAATAAATTCTCTTTTGGTCCAGACAGCATCAGATACATGGGCTACACATACTGAGACAGAGGGGACACTGTTTCCCTCATTCTGATGATTTCTCTGGTGAGATTCAGTCACTTGCAAATTGATGGGAAATTTTGAAAACACAAAGACAGATGAAAGATACATTCATTTTTTTATTGGTCAAATATTTGGGGAAGCCTGGCTTCCCTTGGCATCCATGGATACATGCCACTGCTCAGCATTACTTGCTAAGCAACTCCCGTGTATTTTTGGCCTTGTGTTTTAGGTTATTGTCCTTTTTTAAATTTAAAATGGACTTTTATTTAACTAGGCAAGTCAGTTAAGAACAAATTCTTATTTTCAATGACGGCCTACTGAAAGTTGAATTTATCTTCCAGTGTCTGTTGGAAAGCAGACAACCAGGTTTAGGATTTTGCCTGTGCTTAGCTCTATTCTTTTTATTTTTATCCCCCCCAAAAACTCCCTTGTACTTGCAGATGACAACCATACCTATAACATGATGCAGCCATGCTTGAAAATATGAAAGGTGGTACTCATTGATGTATTGTGTTGGATTCGCCCCAAACATAACACATTATATTCAGGATATAAAGTAAATTTCTTTGCCACATTTTTTGCAGTTTTAATTTAGTGCCAAATTGCAAACAGGACGCATGTTTTGTAATATGTTTTATTCTGTACAGGTTTTCTTCTTTTCACTTTAGTTTAGTATTATGAAGTCACTACAATGTTGTTGATCCATCCTCAGTTTTCGCTTATCAAAGCCATTGAACTCTGTAACTGTTTTAAAGTCACCATTGGCCTCATGGTGAAATCCCTGAGCGGTTTCCTTACTCTCCGGCAACTGAGTTAGAAAGGACACCTGTATCTTTGTAGTGACTACAGTAGGTGTATTGATATGCCATCTTAAGTGTAATTAATAACATTACCATGCTCAAAGGGATATTCCATGTCTGCTTTTTAGTTTTTACCCATGTATCAATAGGGGACAATTCCCTGGTCTTTGTGTTTGAATCTGTGTTTGAATTCACTGCACGACCGAGGGACTTTACAGATAGTTGTATGTGTGGGGTACAGAGATGGGGTAGTCATTCAAAAATAATGTTAAACACTATTATTGCACATAGAGTGAGTCCAAGCAACTTATTATGTGACTTGTTAAGCACAATGTTACTCCTGAACTTATTTAGGCTTGCCATAACAAAGGGGTTGAATGCTTTTTGTCACAAGACATTTCAGTTTTTCATAATGTCTAAAAACGTCATTCCACTTTGTCATTATGGTGTATTGTATGTAGGCCAGTGACACAAAATCTCAATTCAATAAATGTTTTACTCAGGCTGTAACACAACAAAATGTTGGAAAAGGACAGGGTGTGAATTGTTTCTGAAGGCACTGTATGTGCTGGTTTCTTTGTGATACAGTTTTTCCTAGCTTGATTTGGAAAAGGGACTTGACGATGTCCTATTCACTGTCAGTTGGGATTTAGAAACGAGTGTCACTGACTTTCTCACATACCCCACCCCCTTCTCTTGGCAAAACAACCACAGTGGAAAAGACCGATGGGAAAGAACTTGTCACACGAGTAATGGCACTGAGGTAATGAATTGGACTGTCTTGCCAGACACTGTAGCATTAGCCCACTGGCAAGAGCTAGAGTCATGGAAGCCCTTTGCAGTGTTCTTGAAAGGAGCTCTTTGGTGTACTACTGGACTGCGTTGAGGTCTGGATTGACCCAGCCTGAACACTTCTCTCAGGCTTTCGGTTAAGTCTGTGACATCTTTTGCCAATTTATCTTTCCCCCCTCTCTCTTTTTTCTTCCTGTATCTCTGCTCTGACGTTTATTAGGATGAGTCTTGACCGAGAGACAGAGTTGAGGGATTTCCACTAGATGGGCCAGCTGCAAAGTCAAAATTGGCTATATATCATATAAATGCAAGAAAACAAAAATGTGCTTTTCGGTCTTAATTTAAGATTAGAGTTAGGCATAAGAACAGCAGTGGGGTTAAGGTTAGGGTTAGGTTTAAAATCTGATTGTATTTCTTTGTGGATGTCCCAGCTAGTGACTACCCCACAGAGCTGCCTGCAGTACATGAGTCATTCCAATAAATTCCCACCTGCTTCTCCTTGTTGTTGTCCTCGTAGTTGTCTTCTCTCCTCTCCCTCTCATTCTTCACTATACCTTTTTTCAACATCTGTTGAGTTTATAATGCACAAAACGACTATGTGATCATCTTTATTATTATGTCTGAGGAGTACAGTGTATGGATCATTTTATATGGATCATCATTGGTTTGGGTATCAGTGGGGAATTATTTTAGCCCAAAATGCCTTGCTGTGGTTGCACACTTAAAATACATGAGTTTCTCTTTGATTCTCCCCCCGTCTGAAATAGTTTGTGCATGTTAGATACCAGATGTTTGACTACTTTCTCTCTGATGTCTCAAACTAAAGGAGTCTTGCACCATCTGTACCCCTTGTAAATTAATGTCTAGCGTAATCAGCTGGGTGAGATATGTCCTTTTAATGACAGGTTTGCAAGTAATACAGAGACATCAAATGTGATTACACTGTCGTGTTGAACTACCATGATTGATGAAACATATGGTAGGAAGGAGTTCATTCAAAAGGGGACAAAGGATAGTTCTTTCGACCAATAGCACTTTCACACACATCACACAAAAGAGTAATCAATACTTTTCCAGTTTGTTTATTTCTTTTACATTTTTTTTACCCGACGAACTTGGGTGTTTTATATTTCAGGTCATTTGTTTTGGCTGGGTCTTTGTGTTATGCCTGTCTGTTGTTTGTCTGCATATTTGTGTATGTCCAAAATCTAGCTTGTTTTATTAGCTCTAGCATGCTGGTTTCCATTAGAATGATACTGAACTTGGACTGGCAAAAGCAGTGTCTGCGTGTTTTTTAATGGCAGTACGTGTTTGTCTCACCATTGGGATGGAAGTGAAGGGCTTTGAAGACACTTCCAGGATCTATTCCTTCCGATGCATAGAACCGCTGATGAAAGTTCAACTTTTATGAGTCATGCTCTGACTACCGAGGCTTGACTGATGCTGAGGTTGGACTCAACAGTTTCTCGTAAAACTCTTGTTTTCAATCGAAGTTACAAAATGATCAAGACGGCTAAGGTTTTTATTTCCTCAGCAAACAGTAAAAGTAGAGAGGGTTTCAAAACCGTTCAGTTTTGAAAAGAACAGTTAGCAAAGATTTGAACTACCACTGTACTTGCAGTTGGCTCAATCAACTAGTTGACATGAGCCTTAGTTGATACCTTTTGTCTCTTACAGAGAGCAAAGAGACTTAGCTGTGCATCCTCCAAAAGAAACCCAGGTGCTCAAACTCAAAATAGAGTGAATCAAAATAAAATAAAAGCTGTCTTCATTTAACTTTTCCCACCAGCTGCATGAAAGTGTGGATAGGAGCTATGGGGGAAATGTAGCCTAATTAGGAGCACTGTGATTCTCTGGGTTTGGAATGCTCTTATGATCAGTGAGTGACATGTAATTACGGAATTTGGATGTCGCTCCTTGTCCAGTGGCAGCTGGCCATGTCTCCTGCATGCAAAATCCATAGTATCAGTTACAGTGCCTTGCGAAAGTATTCGGCCCCCTTGAACTTTGCGACCTTTTGCCTCTTTTCAGGCTTCAAACATAAAGATATAAAACTGTATTTTTTTGTGAAGAATCAACAACAAGTGGGTCACAATCATGAAGTGGAACGACATTTATTGGATATTTCAAACTTTTTAACAAATCAAAAACTGAAAAATTGGGCGTGCAAAATTATTCAGCAAACTCTCTCCAGAATGTCAGTGAGGATCTCTGAATGATCCAATGTTGACCTAAATGACTAATGATGATAAATACAATCCACCTGTGTGTAATCAAGTCTCCATATAAATGCACCAGCACTGTGATAATCTCAGAGGTCCGTTAAAAGCGCAGAGAGCATCATGAAGAACAAGGAACACACCAGGCAGGTCCGAGATACTGTTGTGAAGAAGTTTAAAGCCGGATTTGGATACAAAAAGAATTCCCAAGCTTTAAACATCCCAAGGAGCACCGTGCAAGCGATAATATTGAAATGGAAGGAGTATCAGACCACTGCAAATCTACCAAGACCTGGCTGTCCCTCTAAACTTTCAGCTCATACAAGAAGAAGACTGATCAGAGATGAAGCCAAGAGGCCCATGATCACTCTGGATGAACTGCAGATATCTAAAGCTGAGGTGGGAGACTCTTTCCATAGGACAACAATCAGTCGTATATTGCACAAATCTGGCCTTTATGGAAGAGTGGCAAGAAGAAAGCCATTTCTTCAAGATATCCATAAAAAGTGTCGCTTAAAGTTTGCCACAAGCCACCTGGGAGACACACCAAACATGTGGAAGAAGGTGCTCTGGTCAGATGAAACCAAAATGTAACTTTTTGGCAACAATGCAAAACGTTATGTTTGGCATAAAAGCAACACAGCTCATCACCCTGAACACACCATCCCCACTGTCAAACATGGTGGTGGCAGCATCATGGTTTGGGCCTGCTTTTCTTCAGCAGGGACAGGGAAGATGGTTAAAATTGATGGGAAGATGGATGGAGCCAAATACAGGACCATTCTGGAAGAAAACCTGATGGAGTCTGCAAAAGACCTGAGACTGGGACGGAGATTTGTCTTCCAACAAGACAATGATCCAAAACATAAAGCAAAATCTACAATGGATTGGTTCAAAAATAAACATATCCAGGTGTTAGAATGGCCAAGTCAAAGTCCAGACCTGAATCCAATCGAGAATCTGTGGAAAGAACTGAAAACTGCTGTTCACAAATGCTCTCCATCCAACCTCACTGAGCTTGAGCTGTTTTGCAAGGAGGAATGGGAAAAAATGTCAGTCTCTCGATGTGCAAAACTGATAGAGACATACCCCAAGCGACTTACAGCTGTAATCGCAGAAAAAGGTGGCGCTACAAAGTATTAACTTAAGGGGGCTGAATAATTTTGCACGCCCAATTTTTCAGTTTTTGATTTGTTAAAAAAGTTTGAAATATCCAATAAATGTCGTTCCACTTCATGATTGTGTCCCACTTGTTGTTGATTCAAAAAAATACAGTTTTATATCTTTATGTTTGAAGACTGAAATGTGGCAAAAGGTCGCAAAGTTCAAGGGGGCCGAATACTTTCGCAAGGCACTGTACTTCCAAAGTTGTGGCAAAATGGCTTGAGGACAACAAAGTCAAGGTATTGGAGTGGCCATCACAAAGCCCTGAACTTAATCCCATAGAAAATTTGTGGTCAGAACTGAAAGAATGTGTGTGAGTAAGGAGGCCTACAAACTTGATTCAGGTAATCCAGCCCTGTCAGGAGAAATGGGCAAAAATTTACCCAACTTCTGTGGGAAGCTTGTGGAAGCCTACCCAAAACGTTTGACCCAAGTTAAACAATTTAAAGGCAATGCTACCAAGTACTAATTGAGTGTATGTAAACTTCTGACCCACTGTGAATGTGATGAAAGAAATAAAAGCTGAAATAAATCATTATTTCTATTATTATTCTGACATTTCACATTCTTAAAATAATGTGGTGATCCTAACTGACCAAAGAAAGGGACATTTTACTAGGATTAAATGTCAGGAATTGTGAAACTGAGTTTCAATGTATTTCAATGTGTATATAAACTTCCGACTTCAACTCTACTTATATGTACATATTCTCATTCGCCCCTTTATATTTGTGTGTATTAGGTAGTTGTTGGGGAATTGTTAGATTACTTGTTAGATTTGTGTGTATTCAGTAGTTGTTTGGGAATTGTTAGATTACTTGTTAGATATTACTGCACTGTTGGAATGAGTGACCAATAAAGTTTGATTTGATTTGCTGTTTCAGCATGACAATGCCCCTGTGCACAAAGTGAGGTCTATACAAAAATGGTTTGTCGAGATCGGTGTGGAATAACTTGACTGGCCTGCACAGAGCCCTGACCTCAACCCCATCGGACACCTTTGGGATGAATTGGAACGCCGACTGCGAGCCAGACCTAATTGCCCAACATCAGTGCCCGACTAATGTTCTTGTTGTTGAATGGAAGCAAGTCCCTTCTGCAATGTTTCAATATCTTGTGGAAAGCCTTCCCAGAAGAGGGGAGGTTGTTATAGCAGCAAATGGGGGACCAACTCCATATTAATGCCCATGATATTAATGCCCACATACTTTTGGTCATGTAGTGTATCAAGTGGAACCCACTATGAATGGACCACCCAGTATGAGAATGGGCAAAGCATTTAAATGCAGACCAATGCCAGCGCTAGTTCTTGAGAACCCCCAACCCGCAACCCGAAAGCTCCAACACTGAATGGGACCGCATGCATGATGTATTCATACTAATCTAAAAGAAATAATGGAATAAGACTAAGGATTTCTGCAAGCATTTCCACAACTAGTGTTGTCCCTAGTCCTCCAAGCCATGTTATTTTCTATACACATTTTTACATTTTCTCTAAGCCATTCTATATGGCAGAGATGATGTTTTTTTAGTTGTTTTCTGAAGCCTCTGTGAGTGTTGAGTCAACATATTTTTTCACTTTGTGTTGTAGTCTTGTATCATGTTCCCCAGAGGGCCTGAGTCTGGGTATGTCATCACAACCTGGTCAGGAGGAGTCTGATCTCAGGTCAGGTCTGGAATACAAATCTACGGGACAAACTTTAGGAGGGTCGCTGTCTGTCTGTCCGCCTGTCTGTGCTCTGCTCGCACACAAATCTAACTAACAGGCATTAGCGGGGTCAATGTTCGTTTGTCACGCAGCAACAGACATACATTATGTAGAAACAGTGTGCTCTGTCTCTGAAAATCTATAAATCTACATAAATAAATCTACATAACTGACAGACATTATCTGTCTACCTGTCTGTTCCCATTTTCTCTCTAAATCCCCTCCAATTCTGGACATACCCAATGCCTAAACTCTATTTGTATACCTGCATGATATATTACACTGTAGAGACTTTTCCTGAATGCAGTAGGCTGTAAACTTGATTTTAGACATCCCATTACATTGTGTAACGAGCCGCAGCTTTTTATCAGGGTTGTTCCCCCTCATAAAGAACCAAAGTCTAGCCATAACCCCTATATGCCCCATATAGGTGGATCATCCAAAACGCATCATTTGTTGGACTTTCGGGAAACCATTTATAATCGTGGGGTATCAAATGGTGAAAATGTTTCCCACACTCTCCAGTTTTTTTTATTATTTGTGTAGGAGATGAGATTTATACACTGTCGTATTTCCCCCTCCTCACTTGTATCATGCAATTGTGTCTGTGACCCAGTCAGAGGATTCGTATTAAGGGAATATCTCAATTGCATACTCCTCGCTTCATCTTTCCTCTCTCCTTGTCTCCCTCTCAAAACCCACTGGATGAGAAAGCCAGAGGTCCCTCCCCTCTGACCTTCTCCTCCATTGGGTTTTTGAGAAGGAGGTGAGGAGAGCGTGCAATTTAGATTCTTTCTGTTTTTAGCCAATAACGATTCCACTCTCCCACACCGGGACGGCGAGGTGACTTCTTTCAATGATTACAACCACTCTGTACAAAACCTTTGAGAAGGGACGGGCCGCTTTGAGGGGTGATGAGGAGATGGTGATCGCATCGGAGGAGAGCACTCCGTGTCCCAGTGTGATGGGTCGCTCTCAGGAATCAGATCCAGCTCCAGGGCCAAAAAAAGAGATGGGGGATCCTCCTCTCTCACGCCACGGTGATGGGATCCAGCTTGCAGCTTCTCACGACTCCCTCCTTCCCTCGGCACGGCGGCACTCAGCGCACATCTGCAGTCTGGAGGGGCCTCAGTGTTTACATATGGCCAACCATACAACGCCGACCGCAGCACCAAACTCCCTAACCGCCGCCTTTGAACAGAGCAAGTTTATCTGATGAAGAGGCCCTGTGACCATTGTACAAGTGCATGCAAGATAAACTTGACACTTCATTTTCACACAAACATCCCAAAACAAGATAATGAGATCCATGGTAACCCTATAGTTTGTGTTAGTCATTGATGATAGAAGACTGCATGGCACCATCTGTGCCGAAAGCTTTAATAAAAGCCAGTTGATAGGTACCACATTTGATGCCGTTCTCTCATGGCTGGAACTTTGAACAATATGAAATGGACTGCACCATTTTCAAAGTGTAAATATGGTAATACAAAGTGTTCTACAACAATGGACATATGTTTCTTGACAATGAGATTATGGGGAAGAGAAGAAAAATGGCTAATGACTTGTGTGTGGGATTTTTTTTCATATAAAAAAAAAATATTTCTCAGGCTGCATTATGTCTCTGACGTGACATATCTCTATGGTAGTATGAACTGTGCTTCTGATTGTTTTCTCTCTATTTATATATCTCTCTCTCTTTCTCTCAGACTCAGACCGCAGCACACGGACATTGAGCACCCCCAGCCCTGGCCTCATCCTGCCCACAAAGTCCCCTTCCCTCTCCTCCCCAGCCCTATCCATCAATGGCCATGAATCCACCTCCCCTTCTGGCTCTGCAGAGACCGTCGCCATGGTGCACCCCCAGCCAGGCACCCAGACCCGCTCCCGCCAATCTAAAGGTCAACACTACGCCCCCATCGACCTCCTCCCTGATCATGCCCTCCTGCAGATCTTCTCTCACCTTCCCACCAATCAGCTGTGCTGCTGTGCACGGGTGTGCCGGCGCTGGTACAACCTGGCATGGGACCCGCGCCTGTGGAGCACCGTGCGTCTGACAGGCGAGCTGCTCCATGCCGACCGTGCCCTGAGGGTGCTGACCCACCGGCTGTGTCAGGACACCCCCAACGTGTGTCTGACCCTGGAGACAGTAGTGGCCAGCGGCTGCCGGAGGCTCACTGACCGGGGGCTGCATGCAGTGGCTCAGTGTTGCCCGGAGCTGCGCCGCCTAGAGGTGACCGGTTGCTACAACATCTCCAACGAGGCCGTTTTCGAGGTGGTTTCCTGTTGCCCCAACCTGGAGCACCTCAATGTCTCAGGTAACCATGGGAGGTTGGGGACCAGTTCAGTTCAGAAGTGGTTGGAGACTCTGAATGAGTGAAGAATCAGATTTTATGCAAATGCTTCACAGATGTTCACATCGTATATCAGAGGAATGCCCAGTTTCCTGTGGTTATTATCGGGGTCGTTATTGATTTGCATTGGCATTTGTGTCCCTTGCCGTTGCAACCATGAAAAACACTTGAACATGACAATTAGTTACACATCATAAATGTTGTTGTTTTATTGAACTGTTTATGAATGATAAAACATAATGCAAGTCTTTTATACTGAAAAACATTGTTTATGCATTGTTTAAAGTACTAAGGGTAAGCAAATTGCTCCAAAATGTCATTTGGTGTTACTCAATTTAAATGAAGGGAAATAACATTGTGAGCAAAATTATTAACCATATCACTTTTGTAATTAATTCTCAATGAATGACCTTAGTTTTGAGCACATGTGGCCTGCGTTTCAGAAAATCCTGTTTTATCTAAAATGTCTCATTAGTGTTACTTCTTTTATTTAACTAGGCAAGTCAGTTAAGAACACAATCTTATTTACAGTGACAGCCTATCGGGGAATAGTGGCTTGTTCTGCCTTGTTCAGGGGTTCAGCGGTAGACCTTGTCAGCTCGGGGAATCAATCCAGCAACCTTTAGGTTACTGGCCCAACGCTCTAACCACTAGGCTACCTACTGCCCCAAATGTACTACTTCTACTGGGGTCACAATGTTATCATAATGCAATTTAAAAAAATATAAAGTCATTGTCGGCCCGCAATGGAATTTTAGGAATGCCCATCCATAAAACAGGCAGTTGCATTTGCTTTATTAGTCCTGATTCCTGTGACTGTTCAATTTGGCTGATTAAGCTCTACATCAGCTACCAAACTTTATCAGGAGTCATCCTAAGCCTATTTGCAATGAGAATCCATGTGTTTACACGGCAGAAATGCAGAAGTATTTTGTTTTTCGCTATGACGCAGCTCGTCAAAAATGTACAAATACCACTGATTATCATGACAATTTAGCCCACGGGGTGAAACTCCCGGGCAGCAGTTCTGAGGAGCTTGATTTTCCATTGCATATTGTCCACTTCACCTTCACCTGTCCTGTTTTAGGACATCTTGTTTGTTAACACGTCATATACAAATCAAAGCACATTTTTCATTTGATTGGGCACCAGGTTAAGCTGTTTTAGTGGTCACCAACCGGTCGATTGCGATCACACTGGGTAGGCAGTGATCCCATTTTGAACCATTTCATTTGTCTGAAAATACAAACTCCCCCTACCGGACGGACCAGGAGATCTGTGGCTAAATTGAATGTGCTTACTGCTCTGGCAATTCGAATAGGTCACATCACCGTGCCTCGAGCTTCAATGACCCCGGCCACAGCAAAGTTTGATACTAGCCTATGTAAGATTTAATAACTTTTTAAACAATGACCAGAGAGAGACTGTCAAAGAATACAGCAAAGAGCTGCTGTATTGAGTGAGGTCATGCACTTTTATTCAGCACTGTCAACACTGTTTTGATTCAACACTATTACAAAACGTAAAACGCGCTTCTCCAAACTTCCACTAGCGCTGCAGCTGCAGTGAATGAGTAGCTGTCGATAGCCCTGTGTTTTTATTTTTATTCGCATTTCGTTGTCTCTATTTTAATATGGAGGAATATTTCACTGTCTCTGGTCATAGGAACAACATTCATTTTTGCACGAGACTGATGCGGTGCTACTCAAGTTTTGCCATCAGGCGGAAGACGGCGTGCCCTCTCTCTGGTCAGTCTCACCAGAGGGAAGGAAACTGAGCAGAGACCATGAGAGGTCAGACCCTTTGCTGCTTTCTCCTTCCCTCCTCTGAGACTAATTCAGTGCATTCAAGACACCTCGGAACTCTGAAAAAAACTAACTCTGAAAAATATAGTTGGAAACTCTGGCATCTTTCTAGAGCTCTAACTTTTCAACCTGAAGATCACTGATGTCGTGATTTGACCTCAGAGATTCCAGTTGCCTTTAAAGCACCATGACCATCAGATGCAGGTAGCATTAGTCCAGTAAAATAAAATCAAAACAAATGATTTCAATTCATGCTCAGCTGTGCCTCGTAAGTGCTACACCAACTGATCTATTTTGTTATCAAAGCTTGAGTTTTGAAAGATAATATGGTCTGAGAAGAACAACATTGGCAGGCCAGGCATATAGCAAATATGCTGTGATAATGTATTCGGCCTAATGCACAAACCGTATTCCTACATAACTGTTTTTATTAGGTTAATGTTACGTTTTTTAAGTTATGTTTTTTTTTTAATGAAGCGGTAGATCTCGGCTTGCTTTTTGACTGCGAAAGGGATCTTGTCTCAGAAAAGGTTGGTGACCACTTGGCTATTTGATCTGAGAAATGTGCATGATGTAAAAAGTGTCTGTCTCATGAGATTTTCATAAATGTAATTGCCAGACTGTAGGCTACAGAAAATGCCACATACACTTTGTACCGTAGGCTATAGGCTACATGCTTTGTTAGACCTTTTTTTTATTTTTTAAATATGTTTTTTTTACAAAGTGGGCACTGCTTATCATGGGGAGGCATCAACGCTCACCTAAATAGCCCATATGCCACTGGGTGAGATAAATGATCACTGTTTTTTAGCAGAATTATGGGATGTATTATGTGTTGTTGGAGGTACATCTTGGTCAGTTTAGCTCGGAAAATGCCTCCCCTGTCAATCTGCAGCCCTAGGCTGCTGCCTAATCTTGCCTAATGTGGGGGCCGGCCCTGCATCACACACATCTGTGAACTTTCCTTAAAGAGAAATTCATTTCAGTCCTGGTTTTCTCCCAAAGCTGGGAAAAACATTAAAGGAGCATGGAAGCTCTTCCAGCCATTGGGTCCCTAGTGGGAGAGGAAAGACCTACTTAGCTTTGAAAGCAGGACTCCTTTACCTAACAGGAGTAAGAGGGCTAGTCTGGTGCTTTCATTAAGGAAATGGCACAACTTTTTTTTTACTTTGACTCGGCTTTGGTGACAAAGCAAAGTCAGTGCCATGAGGAAGTCCTTTGTTGTAAAAATAGACTTGAATGGTCGTGGTTGTAGAAATAATGAAATGAAGATGTATTTATTTTGCTGGAAAATGTTGGTCCCCTGATGTGTTATTTGTATTCTGAATTTGGTCATGTCTTTCAAGAAGTATGGTTAGGCAATATAGCAGGTTCTACTTTGGCACCCTCAAGTGGTCTTTTCTCACATAGCTGCAACATTAGTACAAATTATAAGGAAATTGTGTATGCTATACTAAGAGAGAATGGTCAGACAACAAAATATGTAAATTGCTTGAAGTTATAAACCAAGACCAGTTACGATTACATGGCTGTCTTTGTAATAAGCCCCTTCTGTTCCTCCAGGCTGTTCCAAGGTGACCTGCATCAGCCTCACCCAGGAGGCTTCAGTCCAGCTCTCTCCACTGCATGGCCAGCAGATCTCCATCCACTACCTGGACATGTCTGACTGTTTTTCCCTGGAGGACCAGGGCCTCCGCACCATTGCCTCCCACTGCCCCCGCCTCACACACCTCTACCTGCGGCGCTGCACGCGCCTCACTGACGAAGCCCTGCGCCACCTGGCTCTGCACTGCCCCTCCGTCAGGGAGCTCAGCCTCAGCGACTGCCGCCTGGTGGGGGATTTCGGGCTGCGCGAGGTGGCCCGCCTGGAGGGCTGCCTGCGCTACCTGAGTGTGGCCCACTGCGGCCGCATCACAGACGTGGGGGTGCGCTACGTGGCTCGCTACTGCCCGCGGCTCCGGTACCTGAATGCGCGGGGCTGCGAAGGCCTCACGGACCACGGCCTGGGACACTTGGCCAGGAGCTGCCCCAAACTCAAGTCCCTGGATGTTGGCAAGTGCCCGTTGGTGTCAGACAGCGGGCTGGAGCAGCTGGCACTGTATTGCCAGGGCCTGAGGAGGCTGAGCCTGAGGGCGTGCGAGAGCGTGACGGGTCGAGGGCTACGGGCCATAGCCGCGAACTGCTGCGACCTGCAGCTGCTCAACGTACAGGACTGCGAGGTGTCGCCGGAGGCACTGCGATTCGTTAGGCGCCACTGCAGACGCTGCGTCATAGAGCACACGAACCCCGGGTTCTTCTGAGAGAGGGATCACTGGATTCACCTTCTGACAAATGGATATGTTTAAATTCCTGCTCTGGGGTTGACCAAGAAGAGGGCTGAGTTGTCAGGACTAGTTGGAAAGGGTGTGCAATATCCACTTGTGTCTTTTTTTAAGGTTATTTGCATGGTTAATAATGCTGTTCTTTGCGTACACTCACATGGAATGTATTTAACATATTTATCTGTATAAAGGGAGGCAAATGTTTCAATGTATTAGACCTTGTTTGGTATTCCTCTCACATGACACATTTCGGATGTGACGTTTGCTATGCAATAACATTGAGCACTGGGTACAGATTCATTTCGAATGCCTTCTCTTTACCTTTGTCCATCTTTTGTGCTTCATTTCATCAACATTAAGGAGACAGATATTCACCATTACATTGTACACATTCCTTTTTGCGCAGGACGTTATTCCACACCAAACCACTATGAATGTATCCCTAGTAAGCTAACCCAATAACCAGCATATCTGGTGACTTCTTAACCCTGTGTTCAAATCCAGTAGGAAGAAAGGTGTATCTTTGTCAGTCTTAAGTGCTTATGTTTCTTTTTTTTGTGTATTTTGTGTGCATATGTACTTTATCAAATCTAATAGACAATCTCTTCAATTGAGCTCAATGGTGTCATGCGTCTTGACTATTTTATCTTGCAAAGTACAGTGTATAGAATGAATGTATGGACTCAATGTATCGACTCAGTGTACAACTACGTTTTTACCACCAAATAGAAAACAAAAGGATTGATGTTCTTTTGACCAGGAACACGTTGCTGCTACAATTATTCTAATAAACAGCTTTGTAATAAACAATTCTTCGACCATCAGGACATATTTTTCACACAAAATGAAGTGAATATAGCCACGAGACGTGACGCCCATGTGGACATGAGTATGCATGAAGTTCATTTGTAGTAGCACTCGCTATTTAGGGCCATTCAGGTGCTTGAAAAAGCATAGTATCTAATAAATACTGGTGCTACCATAAGTGGCTTGCTACCATACACTATATACAGTAACTTAACTGACAGAGAGCCGCAGAGAGAGTGCTAGAGATAATCCGTTGAGTTGTTAACTAAAGGTCATTGTTCTGTGTGTGTCTGCGCATGTGTGACACAGCACTTCACAACACACTTCCTGTTTATTCATTCCATTGCTGTACCATGTTACCTCATATGGTAAGGACTATGTGTCACCTCAACTTTGGCCACCATCCTCTAGGGTTGTGTTCCTGTTATAACACACTGACAAAGAAGAGTAGAATAACATTTGAGTACCTGTGTGTTAAACAGTTGTTATTTTCACTGTCTTGTATTGTAGCTACATGTCTTCTTCTCTGTTCTTCTGTTATGTTTAAGTAGAAATTGGAATTTCAAATCACTGACTGACAACCAATGACAGTTAACACTGATAGTCACTGGTTTGTGTGTATGTGAGTGTGTGCGTGTTTATGTTGATTTGAATGCCTATGTAATGTATGTGTTTTCATCAGTCTGAATTTCTCTTTCTCTCTGAAAGTAACAGCCATGATGAAACAGTTTCTGTTGAGTTTTTGCCTGGCCGTAGGCCTTTTCAGCACTTTGTTAGCTCAAACAGGTACATATTGCATTACAGATTTTGTCCTGATTTAACCTACAACCTGATCCTACTCCCCTCCTTTTTACCTATTGGACAATATGACTTCAAGTCTTACTGACAGACACGTCTGAACTTGCACCAAACTACCCCTTACTCGGGTTATGGTTTGGATCCATGGGGAGGCTTAGCTGTGGGTGGAACCTTCCAATATGATGGATCGGCCCTGGTGGCCTATCAGAATGTGGTTGTGGTTGTCATTCAGTATCGCTTTAGCATCCTGGGTTTCTTAAGGTATGACCTTGACAACATTTCACCAGTGTTACTCTACATTTACTCCAATTCGCATTAAGTGCCTTAAACTCTAACTGAACAATAGTATGTTTTACAATGGTGCCTTGAATGTTAATTTGATGTGCCAGGTGTGCCAAAACAATTGCAACCTTAGACATTACAACACCAGGTGTATTGTTTATTTGCTTCAAGTACAGGAGACAAACATGCAGGTGGTAACTGGGGCTTCTTGGACCAGATTGCCAGCCTTCAGTGGGTTCGTGATAATATCATGGATTTTGGGGGAGACCCAGACTCAGTCACCATCTTCGGACAATCTACCTGGGGCATTAGTGCATCCATGCTGGTAGGTATGAGAAAGACAATGTGACACAGCAGTGAGATGGTCAGGTACAAAAGAAGAGGTGTGGTTGAATTTATACCTCAGTGTAAACCATCAAAACCAAAGAGAGTAGCACTGTTTGACCCAATGGCTCTGTCTATCACCTGACAGGTGTTGTGTCCGTTAGCTGAGGGCCTGTTTCCCAGAGCCATCCCTATGAGTGGAGTGGCACCACTGGAGGCCCATTACTACCAACAACCCACTGGCCAATGCCAAGGTACTCATGAATACCTATGTAACACAGCATCCAGGTCCACACCCACCCTGCCCCCATTAATGCTGGTACAAAAGTAACCATTGGTTACAATATGAATAACATGATGGCCCTGACTATGACCTAAAATAGTAACCAGTCTACTCTGAGAGGGTTTGTTAATGGCAGGTGAATACCTCTTCCATTCAAGATGATGTCCAATCTGGCAGAGTGTGATGACAGCACAACTGAGAAGATTGTGCAGTGCGTCAGAGGGACATACTCACACCATCAAAAAAGTATGAGGTCATTCAGTTCTGTTTGATGTGGCTTATGTTTGGCATGTTGGTCTATTATCATATGCACGGAAGATAATAAAAATATCTGTATTTTAGGTTCAGGCATTCATGGGCCCTGCATTGATGGTGTGTTCCTGAAAGGGCCTCCCGAAGAGGTTTTGAAGAACAAGGAGTTCCTGAATGTTCCTATGGTTGTAGAGGTGGTCAACCATGAATTTAGATGGATTATGTCTCAGGCAAGCTCACTGGCTTTTATATCTTGTTGTGAGATTTTCTTTAAGACAACATTATTGTGATCAGATCAGATTACTGTACCTGTATCACATTTCAGATATCTTCACCTCTGTTGCAGTCTAACTGTTGTTTCTGATGCCATAGTTTTATATTATGCACCTTTGGGTTGGGTTGATGGCATGGAGAAGCAGTCTGTGGAATCCGTGATGGACATTTTCTTCTTATGTAAGTTCTCCTTATTCATACACTTATATACTTCTCTTGCTTAACCCTTTGAACTCACGAGATTTGGCCTACAGTGCATTTGGAAATGATTCAGACTCCTTGAATTTTTCCACATTTTGTTACGTTACAGACGTATTCTAAAATGAATGAATCGTTTTTTTCTCTCATCAATCCACACACAATACCCCATAAAAACAGGTTTTTAGAAATGTTTCTAAAGTTATATAAAAAAAACTGAAATATTATATTTACACAAGTATTCAGACCCTTCACACAGTACTTTGTTGATGCACCTTTGACAGCGATTACAGTCTTGAGTCTTCTTGTGTATGACGCTACATGCTTGACACACTTGTACTTGGGGAGTTTCTCCCATTCTTCTCTAGAGATCCTCTCAAGCTCTGTCAGATTGGATGGGGAGCATCGCTGTACAGCTATTTTCAGGTCTTTCCAGAGATGTTTGATCAGGTTTATGTCCGGGCTCTGGCTGGGCTACTCAAGGACATTCAGAGACTTGTCCTGTAGCCACTCCTGCATTGTTTTGACTGTGTGTTTAGGGTGGTTGTCCTCTTGGAAGGTGAACCTTCGCCCCGGTCTGAGGTCCTGAGTGCTCTGTAGCAGGTTTTCATCAAGGATCTCTCTGTACTTTGTTCCGTTCATCTTTCCATCAATCCTGACTGAAAAGGGGCTGAGCTGGACCCAAGGAAACAAACAATAAGTATTCAAAAACACCCCTAAGCTAGACTAGCCTACTTTAACAACAGCTAACTAACTAACCCAAAATACAGTGGGTGGTCCGCCCAGTTCTAACTAGTGTATTTAACAAAGTCTACCTACGGGTAGTGTATGCCCATGGGCGACTTGTCTTGGTTTCCCCTTTTCCCACCAGCAAACAAACACCATAACCAAAAACAATACTCACAGGTGAGGACAAAGTGCTATGGAGGTGCTCAAACAAAAGAGAGATTAATACACAAAGAGAGAGTGACACAGAGACCTACAGACATGGCATTTACAGAGAGATTGAGCTCTAGAGCAAACTACTGACAGGGTTTTTAAACCAAGGGAAAGGAACTGTGATAGGGTAGGAAACAGGAGGAGGTGTGTCTTCTGATTGATGATTGGATTGGTGACTGATTGGGGAGTGATGATTTTCACCTGTGAGGGGAGAAGGAGAGAAAAGAACACAGGATACACACACACACACACAGGATACACACACAGGATACTGGTATCCGTAACACCAATCAATTTAATTTACCACAGGTGTACTCTAATCAAGCTGTAGAAACATCTCAAGGATCAATGGAAACAGGATGCACCTGAGCTCAATTTTGAGTATCGTAGAAAAGGTTCTGAATACTTATGTAAATAAGTATTCTGCTTTATTTTATTTTATACATTTGCAAAACATTTTAAAAACCTGTATTCGCTTTGTCATTATGGGCTACTGTGTGTAGATTGATGAGGAAAAACATTTAATTTAATCAATTTTAGACTAAGGCTGTAACATAATAAAATGTGTAAAAAGTCAAAGGGTCTGAATACTTTCCGAATGCACTGTATATTGATAGGACTAAATTGAAATGTTTCTTACAGAATAAATATTAAATGCATAAGCATGGTAGCAAATGAAAGGGACTAGTTTGGAGTATTAGACAAAGGTTGAGGATACAACAGTTCACCTTACACAAGACTGAATCCAAATATTACACTGTTGATTTTACGTGCATTTACATTTACTGTACTTTTCGCCACATTTGTAGATAATGAAATCAGAAAATACTCTGGATGAATTCAGTAACATGATAAGAATTGTCCTGGAAAAGTGGGGTAGGTGCAACATAAGACGAGGATTTGAGTGGTGTCGCCAAGTGACCAGACAAGTCATTTCAATGCACTTTTATGACTCAAAGAAGGGTTTTTAACTATAAAGTGCTTTTTTTGAGCTTTCCTAGCTGTGCAGTTGAGGAACTAGAGCAAGCACACTTGACGTTGTTTTGTTTGGTGGGCATCATTTGAAGCTTGTTCTATTGCCGACATGAGCTAGCTAAGTTTTAAAATAAGATCCTATAGTGTTAGGCTTTCACAAGGCAATGCAGAGAAACAGATCATCATTTTGGTGGACATAGAAAGTGGTTCTGCGGCAAATTGTGTTACAATAGGCAAACGTCTCATTCTGTTCAGAACAACCCACGGTATAACGCCATGTCATCTTGTAACTGAACATCAAACACAGTGATCATAAACATTGACACCGTATATGACATGAGTTTTATGAAATGTATTATAATCCTCATTGAATACATTGAGTCCTCTTAATTTACAGCATTTCCCTCATTTCCTTCACTGAGTCAACAAAAAAATAGCAAAAGTACCCCAATTAGAGGGAGGGACGGGGGCAACTTCTTGTCACTTGTCACTTGTCATCTGTCATTTTCAACCCGTATACGGGTACAAGTGTAAAGGGATACACCAATAGTTCATTCCACTGGTTGTTAGATTGCAATAGGTGGACAAAAAGTCAACATTTTATAGCTAGAATCCTTCATTGCTACATACGTTTTTGGAATTATAAATGAATGATATACTGCATACCCATTGATTCTTGAAGAATGTAGCCTATAAATTCCTATTGAGTTTAGTTGAACTGTTCCACCCCATCAGAACCCAAAATATAAGCTTGTTTTACTACAATGTTTGTAAACAATGTAAATGTATAGCCTCAAAACATGGTTAAAACTAGGGTCAGTCCTTGCATCCATAGCCGTCTATGAATTTGAGAGTGGTTACCGATATCCACCGCCTCTGTTTTTTACCAAAACAGAGGCGGTGTTACACTTTGTTATTATTTCAATTAAGGATTATAGCTTTAAAGGATGCAATCTTATCAGTTTGAAATCATGACATCTGGTCTTAATGGGCTTATTGTAGAGGAATACCTCCAGCATGCGAAAAACCCAGAGGACAAACAGGATGCATTCAGTGCAGCCTCAGTCTCACCATGTAACTTACAACATCCCTGTGTCATCACTGTGTTAACTCTCCATCCAGAGATTATATACATACTATATGTGTCTCCTGATGGACTGATCAGTGAAGAGGACAAAGAGTTAAGCAGGATAGCGATGGCATACATGGTCAACTTCGCACGCACTGGGTGTAATCTTTCATTACCTTTCATGGCTTTTTTGCCCATTCCATAAGAGTATCATGAGATATTTCTTAAATGTCTCTTTCTCTCAGGTCTCCCAATGGGCTGGGGTTGGTGGAGTGGACTCCCCTTTGACCACACCGAGAGTTAACTGAACTTGGGACTGAAGCAGAACAGGTCCCACTTCCTGAATGTAGTCCTGCCCCAGAAACTCTCAATCCACCAGACAGCCAATGAGGAGCTCTAAATCTCTGGGCTTTGCCATATATGGACCCTTCAATTAACACATGATCAACAATTAATTTGGTAACACTTTGGCTACAGTACATTCTGAAATCCATTGGAATATTGAATACATTATGTTGTATGAACATGCTTTTTAAATACTGTGGCTGGAAATGTATGTTGTACAATGGATTAATAAAGATGTAAATTACACTCCTGGTAAATGATGTTGAATAAATGTGTTATGACGGTTGCTATGATTGATACTGCAACACTCATATAAGTGTTGCATTTTAAGGCCCCCTGGTGTTGACACTGAAGAGTTCACTTCCGTTAATAAAAGTCTTCTCCAGTATTTGTTCATTTACAAAACACACAAATATGTAGGTAAGACAGGATAACTCCACACAGGCAGAAAGCACCATTAAAACCAGCGGAGTGAGAAAGACATTCCAAACACCCACGTCTAGTGCATTTTAGGAAAGCAGATTCATACATAAAGCAAACAGTAGGCTACAAATCTCGTGAACACAAAAGTGCTTCTCCACTTGCACCTTTTGATGGTTCAAATTTCTGTCGCTACAAAATAAAGTGGATTCAGATTATGATAACTTCTTATGGGTTGAGAAATACATTTCAGATTGCCAGCTACATAACTAACCAATAAAACCCCAATAGAAATAAATCATCAACATTGCAGGTCCACTTTAGAATATGTTAGCTGTATTAGCTGTAACATGGCGAAATATAACCCCCATATTCCATTTACAAAAGGTATAGCATTGACAAAGTTTGATATGACTGACACATTTAATTCACAAGGTTATTTATGTAATTTAAATAGGCTGTCCATTTGTAGGGTAATACAAACCCTAGTTAAATTTTCAACCTCATTTTTGTTATCTCCAGTACTGTACCAGAGTCTACATATGTGAAAACATTTTCTATGACATTTAAAAACATTTTTTTTTAACTAGGCAAGTCAGTTAAGAACAAATTCTTATTTACAATAACAGCCTAGGAACAGTAGGTTAACTGCCTTGTTCAGGGGTAGAATGACAGATTCTTACCATGTCAGCTCGGGGATTTGATCTATCAACCTTTCGGTTACGAGCCCAACGCTCTAGCCACTAGGCTACCTAAGAAGAAAGGTCCTAAAAATTGCTTGTCTGTTACACCAGGGTAAGATTAAAAGTACACTGAAAGAAAGAAATGTTCTTAAATGGTTCTTCCTCAGCTCTTAAGGTTCCTTGGAGAATGCTTGCCCGACAAAGAACATTTGGGTTAAGTATGGGATAATTGACGTGACCTCTACGGTTCTTCAGAATTCAAAAAGGTATTTAAGCCTGCAGATGTGTCCCTTACATAGCACACAGAAAATTGACCAGTGTTAACTAGTGTTGATTTTCCAGTGTAACATTTCTAGTGTTGATTCAAGAGTTAAATTAATCATGAAAAGTGTTAAATTAACATAGAAAAGAACCCCAGTGTTGGTGTTAATAACCAGAGTTGAAACAAAATCACACCCATCATTATCATATTTCCTAGCATTCTCTATTGCAGGTAGATTTTTTTAATTTTCTTGTAACAACCTCTATGTTTTTTCATTTACATTGATCGATTAATTAATCTTTTGCTACTCAAATATAAATAATATTTTTTTTCTAAACTATTCCAGTCTGTTACTTGGAATTTGGTTGTTCCACTTTACAGTAGATGTAAAAGGTAGTCTCATATCTTAGTCTTTCCAAACCTGGCAGTCAATCTGAATGCAGGTTGAAGGTGAATGATAAAAAAAGGTTGGATATTTCCACTGGAATCCAATAGGAATTAAATATCACTTTGCAAGCCAGCATAATGTGAGGCCTAATGTGGCCTGTAAACTATGCGTTTCAGACCACTGAATTAGGGTAAAACTAGGCTCTCAAAAAAGGCACTATGAAATACGTATTGTCTTAAAGAATAAAACATGTATTTAACATATTGACTTTGGACAGTGGTCACCTACCTTTTCTGAGTCAAGAACACTTTGAGTCAAAATGCAAGCTGAGATCTACCGCTCAGATTTTTTTGAACATGACTTAAAAAACATAAGCCTATGCAACATTAACCTATTAAAAATAGTATTGGAGCAATGAGGTTTGTGCAATATATATATTTTTTTAATCAGAAGAGTGAAAATAACTAATAATTCTCCCTTCAGTGTTGGGGTAGCTACACTAAAATAGTTTACCAAGTTGCCAATTGCTTTGCACTGGAAGAAAATAAGCTACACTTATAGCTTACTTAACTAAAGTTATTATGAAAAATGTGTTCACTACATCCAGACTACTATGTGAAAAATTCTTATATCTGAAATGGCCCAATACATTATCAATACATAATACATTACCAATACATTATTTTTATATTTCAACATTTTATGTAGGATATTTGATCACACCGGTAATAGATCAGTTGTAAATTTTTGAATAAGTATTTTACCCCCCCTTTCTCCCCAATTTCGTCCTATCCAAGTACGATCTTCTCATAGCTGCAACTACCAAAAAGGCTCGGGAGAGGCGACGGTCGAGTCATGCGTCCTCCAAAACATGACCAGCCTCATGCACAAATTCATGCTGTTACTCCTACAAACAGAGAAAGTGAAATATTCCTCAATATTAAAAAAGACCCAAGCCGCTAATAATAACGACGCAAGCCTGTCGATACACTTTCCTACTCATTTATTACAGCTGCAGTGCTGGTTGTAGCACGAGTGGAAGTAAGAAGAACAAGCATTTTATAGCTTATATAGCCAAAGTGTTGAATAAAAAGTGTTGACAGTGGGGAGTGAGAACTTAAACATGAACTACAGTAGTTTACCTACATGAAAGTCAGAAGTTTACATACACCAATTACATTTAAACTCAGTTTTTCACAATTCCTGACATTTAATCCTACTAAAAAATTCCCTGTCTTAGGTCAGTTAGGATCACAAATGTATTTTAAGAATGTGAAATGTCAGAATAATAGAGAATTATTTATTTGAGCTTTTTATTTCTTTCCTCACATTCACAGTGGGTCAGAAGTTTACATACACTCAATTAGGATTTGGTAGCATTGCCTTTAAATTGTTTAACTTGGGTCAAACTTTTCAGGTAGTCTTCCAAAAGCTTCCCACAATAAGTTGGGTGAATTTTGGCCCATTCCTCCTGACAGAGCTGCTGTAACTGAGTCAGGTTTGTAGGCCTCCTTGCTCGCACACACTTTTTCTGTTCTGCCCACAAATTTTTCATAGGATTGAGGTCAGGGCGTTGTGATGGCCACTCCAATACCTTGACTTTGTTGTCCTTAAGCCATTTGTCACAACTTTGGAAATATGCTTGGGGTCATTGTCCATTTGGAAGACCCATTTGCGACCAAGCATTAACTTAACTGATTAACATTAACTGATGTCTTGAGATGTTGCTTCAATATATCCACATCATTTTCCAGCCTCATGATGCCATCTATTTTGTGAAGTGCACCAGTCCCCCCTGCAGCAAAGCACCCCCACAACATGATGCTGCCACCCATGTGTTACTCGGTTGGGATGGTGTTCTTTGGCTTGCAAGCCTCCCCCTTTCACCTCCAAACATAACGATGGTCATTATGGCTAACATTTAAATTTTAGTTCATCAGACCAGAGAACATTTCTCCAAAAAGTACGATATTTGTCCCCATGTGCAGTTGCAAGCCGTAGTCTAGCGTTTTATGGCGGTTTTGGAGCAGTGGCTTCTTCCTTGCTGAGCGGCCTTTCAGGTTATGTCGATATAGGACTCGTTTTACTGTGGATATAGATACTTTTGTACCTGTTTCCTCCAGCATCTTCATAAGGTCCCTTGCTGTTGTTCTGGGATTGATTTGCACTTTTCACACCAAATTACGCTCATCTCTAGGAGACAGAACCCATCTCCTTCCTGAGCGGTATGACGGCTGCGTGGTCCCATGGTGTATATACTTGCGTACTATTGTTTGTACAGATGAGCATAGTACCTTCAGGCATTAGGAAATTGCTCCCAAGGATGAAGCAGACTTGTGGAGGTCTACAATAAAAAAAGGTCTTGGCTGATATCTTTTGATTTTCCCATGATGTCAAGCAAAGAGGCACTGAGTATGAAGGTTGGCCTTGAAATACATCCACAGGTACACCTCCAATTGACTCAAATGATGTCAATTAGCCTATCAGAAGCTTCTAAAGCCATAACATAATTTTCTGGAATTTTCCAAGCTGTTTAAAGGCACATTCAACTTATTGTATGTACACTTCTGACACACTGGAATTGTGATACAGTGAATTATAAGTGAAATAATATGTCTGTAAAGAATTGGTGGAAAAATCACTTGTGTCATGCACAAAGTAGATGTCCTAACCGACTGCCAAAACTATAGATTGTTAACAAGAAATTTGTGGAGTGGTTGAAAAACGAGTTTTAAAATGACTCCAACCTGCTGTATTCGATGACAGTCTCTCTCTAGTCATGGTTTTAAAAGTTTTGAAATCTCAGTATCAACTTCGCTGTAGTATTTATTATTATTATTATAATTTTTTTTTTACACCTGCTATGAGAAATCCGATTGGCCAGCGTTAGGCTTATAGTGCACTTCATTTGCTCTCTGGGCCCGCCGGGAAGGGGGATTTGTACCTTTGGACACATTAAATGGTGATAAATTGGAACACTGCCTACCCGGCACACTTGGGATTTTTTTTTAAATGTGAAAGGCACCTTCGGAAATATGCAAATAAGGCTTAAAAACCTACAGCAGGGCTTTTAAATTCTGGTCTTGGAGTGCCGAAACATTTTTGGATTTTAATTTCTGTATGGTTCTTCAAAGAACCATCCCATGAAAATGGTTCCCCTATGGTATCGCTCTCAAGAACCATATTTGGTTCCAACTTGCACCTTTATTTTTTAATGTGTAAGAAAAACTGTGATTTTCAAAACCTGCAATGAGGGTGTTTTCTTTCTCTCCGCGTCACCACAAATCTCATCAACAATACATTTTTGATGTTTCATTGTGCTGGAGATAATGAAAATTAGGTTGCTAAAGGGTGCAATTGTCATTTAAGATAAAAGGAGGTACTATGGAAATGATTCAATTGCAGTGGTGGGCCGTCAGGGCCAGCAAGGCCTTCTCTGCTGGCCTAAACATCATCAGAATATATATATTGTTTTAAATATATTTTCCCACAAATATGTATTAAATTATTCCCCAGAGTAAGAGTTACACTCTTCATTTCATAGCGTTCCTCTTGGTTGCACTGCTTCCAGCCCCAGGTTGAGATTTGGAGGGCTGGTCTTTATGTTAGATATTTTATCATATTCAGCCGTCATGTGTTGCCAGGGGTCTAAAATCTGCCCTCAGGCCTTCAGAAACAACAGTGCGGGCGCTTGTAGCTTAAAGTGAATGGAAATTAAAATTTAGTGTCAACCAATCAGCTTTAGAGTTGGCTATTGTACACCTGCTGGCTGGCTCCAGTGTTGCACAGGAGCCAGCTAGCAGGCGTAGTGCCTGCACGTCTTTTGATTGGATTACCAATATTGAGAGGCAGGTCCTATATGGGCAGGTCTCAGAACTAGGAAACTGAAATTGATCAACGAATTACTACTAAGCTGTTTTTTCAACCCACAATGGCGGAAGGGGAAGATATCGATTTGGTCGAGGATATAATTATAACGCCATTCTCAAGACAAACTTTTCAAGAAAAGTTAGACATTGTCAGGAGAGGTAGACGCCGACGCTACAAAGCCGACGCTACAAAGACAGGCTCTGAGAAGCACTGCAAACTGTACTGCTGGGAATGCCTATTATTTGCAAGTGATTGATTTGGTGTTTAGGAGCCACACTGGCTTTGCAAACCTGAGTTGTCTAACCAAGGCAGCAACGAGACACCAAAGTACGGCTGGGCACTTACAAACAATGGTGCTTTTTAAAACTTTTGGGGACACCCGAGTGGATCTACAGCTCAACGAACAAGCGCGCAGGGCAACGAAGCTGCACAATGAAAAGGTATTGTACTCTTCCCCTGCAATTCTCTGAATAAAAATGTCAATTTCAAGGTGACGCAACGCCTGGTTATACTGCGTTTCTGTCTAAATGTATAGTGTCTAGAGCCATGGCATCATAATGATGGTAATAAGAGGTGGATTAATTCGGGTGGGACTGTGTAGGACGTCACTGAAGGCCCAGGCCCCAGAACCACGGCACGCTACTGTTCAATTGTAAGAACTTCTGTAAAGAATGGAAGCTATGCCGATCAGGGTAGGCCCGGGTCTGCTTGATGACAGCTCAAATATTAGTTCATGGTTCCATGATGGAATAATATCCATTTATACTCTTGACGACCACGTCTTGTTCACTGCTGATTGGACAATATTACCAGCAGGCGCCACAAGCTGTGTCTGGGTGGGAAATGCAGTCCTGGATCTTAGACCTAAGGAGAGTGAGAGGTGTCTTTAATGTTGCTTCTCATCAGCATACATAAACACACACGTATGCACACACACAGAAAATGCTCCAGTGTTAACAAAAACTAAATTAACACTGAGTCTGTGGACCCCTATAGACAACGGAACAGTGTTAAATGAACACACTGCTTAGTGTAAAGTCGTATTCAAATAATTCCAAGAGTGCTTTGCATTTAAGTAATTTGTAGAGTTACCACCCATGGCTGCTTCATTCATCCATTTTCTGTCCTATGGAGTTCACCAAGTGAGACCTAAAGAAATATGTTTTCATCTTTTACATTTTTTTTTAATGATCACCATACGGCTTGATTTTGAGAGCCTAGTTTTCCTCTAATACAGGGGCCTGAAACTCATACACATCACTTTGTGGTAAAAAGGATGACCTTAAAGGGTATAACTATAGTAACAAGTGTTTGTACACCTTTAGGAACAAATCAAAACCTTTTTTTCTTGAGTAATATAATGGTTTTCTGGCCTGGAAGTTTTGTTGTACTGTCTTGCAAGGTGATGTGTAACTCCTGTTGGAATCCAACCAGTGTGGGGATATCCAACTTTGGAAATATTTTATCACCCGCAACCTGTATTCAGAATGACTACCAGGATTGGGAAAACTAAGCTATGAGTACCTAAAGCACCTAAACTACACAGAACAAAAATATAAACGCAACATGTAAAGTGTTGGTGCCATGTTTCATGAGCTGAAAACTAATTTTCCAGATGCACAAAAAGCGTATTTCTCTCAATTGTTTTGCACAGATTTGTTTACATCACTGTTAGTGAGCATTTCTCCTTTGCCAGGGAAATCCATTGACCTGACAGGTGTGGAATATCAAGAAGCTGATCAAACAAAATATCATTACACATTACACTGGGGACAATAAAAGGCCACTCTAAATGTGCAGTTTTGTCACAACACATGGCTACAGATGTCAGAAGTTGAGGGAGCGTGCAATTGGCATGCTGACTGCAGGAATGTCCACCAGAGCTGTTGCTAAAGAAATACATGCTAATTTCTCTACCATAAGCCGCCTTCAACGTCGTTTTAGAGAATTTGGCAGTACATCCAACCAGGCTCACAACCGCAGACCACATGTATGGCTTCGTGTGGGCGAGCAGTTTGCTGATGTCAATGTTGTGAACAGAGTGTCCCGTGGTGGCTGTGGGGTTATGGTATGGGCAGGCATAAGCTTCAGACAATGAACACAATTGCATTTTATTGACGGCAATTTGAATGCAGAGGTACTGTGACGAGATCCTGAAGCCCATTGTCTGGCCATTCATCCACTGCCATCACCATGTTTCAGCATGATAATGCACGTCCCCATGTCGCAAGGATCAGTACACAACTCCTGGAAGCAGAAAATGTCCCAGATCTTCAATGGCCTGCGTACTCACCATACATGTAACCCATTTGCACAGCCGTTGAAGAGGAATAAGCCACAATCAACATTCTGATCAACTCTATGGGAAGGAGATGTGTTGCACTGCTTGGAGTACTTTGTGGTCACACCAGATACTGACTGGTTTTCCCAATTCATGCCCCTACCTTTGTTTAAGGTATCTGTGAACAACAGGTGCATATCTGTATTCCCAGTCATGTGAAATCCATAGATTTGTAACGGTTTTCTTTAGTTGAAGGAGAGGTGGACCAAAACGCAGCGTGGTGGTTATTCATGGTACTTTAATAAAGACTCTACACATGAACAGACTAACAAAACAATAAACGTGAAAACCTAAAACAGTCCTATCTGGTGCAGGTACAAAGACAGGAACAATCACCCACAAACACACAGTGAAACCCAGGCTACCTAAGTATGATTCTCAATCAGAGACAACTAATGACACCTGCCTCTGATTGAGAACCATACTCGGCCGAAACATAGAAATACCCAAATCATAGAAAAACAAACATAGACTGCCCACCCCAACTCACACCCTGACCATACTAAATAATGACAAAACAAAGGAAATAAAGGTCAGAACGTGACAAGATTATGGCCTAAAGAATGTATTTCAATTGACTGATTTTCTTATATGAACTGTAACTCAATAAAATCTTGGAAATTGTTGCATGTTGCACTTATATTTCTGTTCAGTATAGAACGACTATTTCAGTAACCGGTGCAATAAATACAAGAAACATATTGGATTCGTTTAGAAAATGTTAGTAATTTGGTTCAAGTTGATGTGTATGAGTTTCAGGCCCTTGAATTAGGGTAAAACTAGGACTTCAAAATAAGGCCTTATGAAATACTCATGTACGTACACCCATAAAAAAATAAACTACCGGAAATCTGAAATCAGAATGTTTCAGATTAAAATAACGTACTAACAATATGTGTTATTAAATGTACTAACTATAAGCTTCTGCTGCTCTGTACTACAATTGTGCAGATTCTAGTTTCTATATTAACAGTATTGCAAACAATTTTGGTTCCTAATGTTAACAAAACCTGTCTGTGTCATGTTTTTTGTTTAATGCTTTATTATACATAACTCCACATTTGGTGACTTATTTTTTTAAATATGGTATTGTAGTCCGTTTTAATTTAGAAATTACCAATGATCCATGTTTCAGATTAAATCATTTATTACCAATTATTATAAACAAGGCTAACCCTCTTTTGCCCTATGCATCATTTCTAAATATATGCCTAAATAACATACCCCACATTAAAAAATGTTCCTGAACTATGTGGTACCTACAGAGAACAAGCATCTATGAAACTACAACTGTAGCGTCAAGACATTATGTGGATATTCCTGAGTAAATTCAACAGGAGATTAACCCTAGCAAAAAATACTCTGAAACAGTATTTTGACCATCCCCAGGCAGGCTTGGGTAGAACAGGTTAAGGTATTTGTCCTTGTGTTTGTTCCCTGTAAACAAAACTCAGAGGTTATACTGCACCAAGAGCCCCAGCGTCAAGCCTTCTTGTGGGCAAACTCATTTATAATGTCTTTAAAGTTTCATTTTCTAGCTAACTGGTTTTCAATTGAAAGGATGGCAAGGCTGTTCAACCTGTCTTGGCACTTTGTAGAGCTTTATAAGTTTCAGCTTACTGAAGGCACGTTCACCTCAAGCAACTGTTACAGGTCATTGTACAAAAGATTCACAGTACAACGCACACCTCTCCAAAAATCCTCTGTAGCTGCATCTTGTGGATGGCATTTAGGAGCTTTACAGGAGAAGGACCATCTGAAAAAGTAGCACCATATCCTCTTTAGATGTCGCACTTGTTTCTCAATTTGTGGCAAGATAAACAAATGTGGTTTTCGGTCATTTTCCTAAATGTAAGTATTAGTGGAAACTCCTCGCATATAGCTGCAATCGTGTGCAATCGTGTCCAAATGACTGATTATATTTCCAGAGCCACATAAAACATTGTGTTGCGAAATCCAGTGTCTGACTTCTTTTCATTTGCTATGTCATCTTCAGTCTCATCAGGGAAACGTTTTCTTTTTTTCTGTTGGCTCCTCTGTTCACTGTGAAACTGAGTAGTTCCACCCATTTCATTTGCCACCATGGAGGCTTCTGCCAGAGGAGTGTCCCATTGTTTACGTAGAGCCTCTATTTCTTCCTGTAGTGCCTTAATGTGAGCTGATTCAGTGTCCAGAGAAATACTTCCTGACTGAAGAATTAGGCTTCTATTCTCAATAAACCCAGAAAGTAAGCAAGAAGATTGCCTTGAAAGACATGAAGTAGCTTTTCAGACCTTTTGCCTCAGATTTGGCTTCGTTTGTCAGGCTGCAGGTAGCAAGAAGCATGTCTAGGGGCCTTGATGATAGAAGGTAAATGAGTTGCCACTGGTTGGACAGCAGCAATATGCGCGCACCACTGTGTGTCTGAAAGGCAGTTCAGACAGCAGACAGTCTTTTCCTTGAGAATGGCCCATCGCTCTGGGCTGGAACTGAACAGATTGTAAAGACGATTCACACAGCCAAAAAAGGTTCATACTACTGGGCACGGCTGAGCTGCATGTACACCCACAAGATTAATAGTATGGGAGGCACATGGTGAGTATGGGAGGCACATGGTGAGTATGGGAGGTACAAGGTGAGTATGGGAGGCACAAGGTGAGTATGTGTCCAGTGGATTCTTTTGCAGTATGTGTGCTTGAACTCCCTTCACTTCCCCTGACATATTTGCACCATTATAATAGCCTTGACCGTGGCAATCTGCGGTGTCAATACCATGCTCTTCCAATGCACTCAAAATCATTTCAGAAATTTCACTGCCTGTCTTTCTAGCAGTCCTTAAATTCAATAGAATGTTCAATTATTTCCCATTCAACTGATCCTTGGACTTTTAGATTTGTGTACATATCTCACCAATAATACATTTTGGTCAGTATGGGAAATGTTTGGAGTTGCTTCACATTTCATCGAGGAATAGATTGCATCTTCTCTTTCATAAAGTATTGTATTCAAAAACCCTTTGACCACATATTCCTATGAACTTGTTTTGGCTCTCAGCGCTGAGGTAAAGAGTCAGTCGTGCTCCTTTCTTTTTGTCCCTGACTTTCTGTAAGTGCTCATGTAATAGCGGGTCATAATTTGATAACAGTTCAAGTAAGCCGAGGCAATGTCCAGTATGCACATCATCAAGATTGCTTGTTCAATCTCTTCTATCACAACAATAGCCCCGGAATGGCTGATTCCTAGATGCTAAGTAGTGTCACATCCAAATTCCTTTCTAGAAGTGCTCTGTTTTTATACATTTCTGACTGAATTTGTTTCTGCCGCTGACTGTCTATACATGTAGGTGTTGTAATGGTATGCGGCAGATTTTTCCATTTCCAGTAACAGTTCTTGTGATACACACCATCCTTATGCTCTAGTAGTGTGTCATACATTCTCCACCATTTCACGGATGATATCTTATAGCCATCCTTACTATTCAGAGAACTGGGTGATGGTTTACTTTGCTCATGAGAAAAAAAGAACACATGAAATGCAATATGCCTTTACACTCTTACTATAAATAAGCCAGTCTCTCTGCACCCTTTCTCTTCCGTTTGCTGACTTACTGTACATTAAATAACTGGGGGATCTTCCTCACTTTGAATCTGTCCATACATATATTTCCCTTATTACTTGCTGGTTCAATCTCTTCAGTCAATCCTTCACTGGCACTACTGCTACTCTGTAACTCCTCTTCCTCCTCCCTGCTCTCCTCTGCATCAGAGTCTGTCTGACAGCTTTCTGCTGAGATCCTGCCTACCTGGGGTCCTGTAGGCACTAGGAAGTGAGTAAACAAAGGGAGTTTTAGGTTGAATGTTCACTCCTACAAAAGGTTAGCATCCTAAAAATCAACTACTGAAAGAAAAAACATTTTAATAGTATTCATATCAAATAGAGTAAGTATTTAATTGTGTCCAAGTCTACAGTGGTAGTAGTATCTACCGTATGGCTAGGTAGGCTACATATTAGGTTTTAATTTGAGCAAATATTGGGGAATACAGTTAAATAATAGCTAAATAATAGCTAATTAGCTAGCCGTTAGTGGTAGCTCATCATCCTCATGTTAATAATTATTGCTCTGACCGAGCCGAAATGAGTACATGGTAGGCAGCTGCCTGTAGCTAGCAAGCTATCTAGCTAGCTACTGTACACTACTGTTCAAAAGTTTGGGGTCACTTAGAAATGTCCTTGTTTTTGAAAGAAAAGCAAATTGTTTGTCCATTAAAATAACATCAAGCTAGCCCTATTTGGTAAAAGACCAAGTCCATATTATGGAAGAGACAGCTCAAATAAGCAAAGACAAACGACAGTCCATCTTTAATTTAAGACATGAAGGTCAGTCAATATGGAAAATGTAAAGACCTTTGAAAGTTTCTTCAAGTGCAGTCACAAAAACCATCAAGCGCTATGATGAATGGCTCTCATGAGGACCGTCACAGGAATGGAAGACCCAGAGTTACCTCTGCTGCAGAGGACACGTTCATTAGAGTTACCAGCCTCAGGAAAAGCAGCCCAAATAAATGCTTTACAGAGTTTAAGTAACAGACACATCTCAACATCAACTGTTCAGAGGAGACTGAATCAGGCCTTCATGGTCGAATTGCTGCAAAGAAACCACTACTAAAGGACAACAATAATAATAAGATACTTGCAAGGGCAAAGAACCATGAGCAATGGACATTAGACCGGTGGAAAATTGTCCTTGGTCTGTAGTCCAAATTGGAGATTATTGGTTCCAACCGCTGTGTCTTTGTGAGATGCAGTGTGGGTGAACGGATGATCTCCGCATGTGTATTTCCCACCGTAACGCATGGAGGAGGAGGTGTTATGGTGTGGGGGTGCTTTTCTGGTGACACTGTCAGTGATTTATTTAGAATTCAAGGCACACTTAACCAGCATGGCTACCACAGCATTCTGCAGTGATACGCCATCTCATCAGGCTTGGGCTTAGTGGGACTATGATTTGTTTTTCAACAGGACAATGACCCAACACACCTTCAGGCTGTGTAAGGGATATTTGACCAAGAAGGAGAGGGATGGAGTGCTGCATTAGATGACCTGGCCTTCACAATCCCCCGACCTCAACCAAATTGAGATGTTTTGGGATGAGTCGGACTGCAGAGTGAAGGACAAGCAGCCAACAAGTGCTCAGCATATGTGGGAACTCCTTCAAGACTGTTGGAAAAGCATTCCAGGTGAAGCTGGTTGAGAGAATGCCAAGAGTGTGCAAAGCTGCCATCAAGCCAAAGGGTGGCTATTTGAAGAATCTAAAGTCTAAAATATATTTTGATTTGTTTAACAATTTTTTGGTTACTACATGATTCCATGTGTTATTTCATAGTTTTGATGTCTTTACTATTATTCTATATTGTAGAAAATAGTAAAAATAAAGAAAAACCCTTGAATGAGGAGGTCTTTTAAAACTTACGACCGGTAGTGTATGGTATTTTGTAAAAAAATAATAATAATTACAATAACATAGGATAGAAAATGGATGAATGCAACAACCATGTCTCTGTCACTAACACATACAGCCATGGGTGTTAACTACAATTTATTCGAAAGGCACTCTATGGAATATCTGAATAAGGCGTTACACTAATCAGTGTGTTCATTTAACACTGTTACAGTGTATATATGGGTCCACAGACAATACTTTCAGTGTTGATTTAACACTCTGTGTTCATTTCACATTTTTTAACACTGGAGAAATTTCTGTGTACACACTCACACAATATCAGACGGATTTGTTGTAATCAATAGAGTTATATTGTAACCTCCTCACTTACTCAGGAACCACCTTGCAATTATACTTGAGTTTTGGCTCTATCTCTTTCTGTAGGTCTTGTAAGGAGGGATCATCACAGGTTGTCCTTTAGCAGAGAAAGACATGAAACAATTATAATATGTCATAATATCCCATGAAACATAAAGCCTACATATATCCTATATATAAACAGACATTTGTTCTACTCTCTTTACATAATCCCATACTAGGCACAATGCAGGTGTAGTGATTATGAAATACATACAAATCAACTATGACAGACACACACACACACACACACACACACACACACACACACACACACACACACACACACACACACACACACACACACACACACACACACACACACGTCAGTTTGTCTGGACAAAAAGCTTACCCCTTATTCTCCTTGGTCACCAGGACAACACTCAGGCTCTTCACTTTGGCAGCTTTGAACCTTTTCACCTCGATGGTGGCAAAAATACTTCACATAAAAGACAAACATAGAAATGTGTAAAGATCAGAATTGACATGAAATCAATCAACTACGCAGGTGCACTATTGCTTAAGCAAACAAAAATATAACAGTCTACTAATAACATGCGTAGTGTTGTGGCAATAGAGGGGTTCTACATTTTGGTGGAAATGGCAGCTGTGGTAAAATGATGTTTTGGCTTGGTTGTCTGTGAGTAGGGCTGTTAGGGTGACGGTATTCCTGCTCCACAGGTTCACAAGCCATGAAGGCAGTCAAATTCCACGTGACCGTTTAATCATGGTGTTTAAGCTTCTCCAAGCTCTGATGCTGCTGATGGTCATTAGTAGCCTACCAAACGTGCTTTACAGCGGGTTACAGCATAACTGGCATACATATGCAGCGCGTGAGTTTCAAGTTTGGGCAAGATCGTTTTCACCATAAAAAATGCACCTTTATAATAAAAGCGTTACATGCATAATTTGCAGTCACTTTTGAGAATGGTGTTTTCGTGCTAATGGAACATTCGCGCTTATAGCCTACTGCCGTGTGTGTGCATTGCTGTGCTTATACTGTGCTATAAATAGCATAATAGTTCATCAACATTTTTAGCTAAACGTGATGATCTGTTGCGACATTACTTAAAACATGTTTTTTGATGCCAGTGGTTGTATTAATTTGGGATCTATCGAATCCCACAACTGTCCCAGACTATGTTTGGAATATTTATTTCTCACACAGAATAGAATAGGATAACTTTTGTACCATGGGCGATAGTAGATTGACATAGGCTAGTGCTTTTGCTGTTCTTTAGGCCTACTCATCCTGCTGGCTGGCGAAAAGTAAATGTGAACAGTTCTTCCAATATCTTCAATACGTGCCTCGGAATAGGATAAGGACTCGCGCAATTGCGTCCCCGATGTGTCTGTCTTCACTTGTCGCCTGTGAGAATGACCTGATCAAGTGACGGAGAGTCATGTGAGTGCGAGATACTTTGGTGCGCCCAGCCGGGAGAAGGGAATTATAATTATTATATTCAGCCGAATGGCACAACGGCCACCGTCCGCAAAAGGCATGATTTAACGGCCACACAAAGGGGATGCCGCAGGGAAATTCAAGACATTATCAAGCGCTTGTCAAATTGTGAATGAGAGACTGATGAAGTACATTAAAAAACTAAGCAAAAGCCTTTCATGCAACTTTTTTCAAATCATCATTAGTCTCATCTGTAGATGTAGTTTCTGTAGATGGGGCCAGAGGGGATGGCTGCCGTTTCATGGGTTCTTAACCAACCGTACAATTTTTTTTTTTTTTTTTTTTTTGTAACTTATCTTGTACATAATGTTCCTGCTACTGGCTCTTATGACCGAAAAGAGCTTCTGGAAATCAGAACAACGATTACTCACCTTGAACTGGATGAAGAATTTCTCTTTAATGAGTTGGACGAGAGGGATTTACTCCAGACACCCGAACAGGCCCTCATCCCCATCATTCGCAGGAGTAAAAGACAGAAGAGGTATCACGGAAAGAGATCGAGGTGCCTTGTGAGGATCCGCAGACGATCTGCCTTTGCCATCCGTACTATTGGCCAACGTACAATCATTGGATAATAAATTGGACAAACTAAAAGCACGTATATCCTACCAATGGGACATTAAAAATTGTAATATTGTCAGACTTCCGTCGAAGCCGGTCCCGCTCCTTGTTTCGGGCGGCGTTCGGCGTCACTGGTCTTCTAGCCATTGCCGATCCACCTTTCATTTTCCATTTGTTTTGTCTTGTTTTCCTGCACACATGGTTTGCTTTCCCTCATTACTCGTCTTGCATATAAACCTCTGTTTCCCCACATGTCTGTGTGTGGAATTGTTATGTGTAAATGTATGTGTACTCCAGGCTGGTTTGCGCCGGGTTATTGTAAACTGTGTGTGTTTAGTTTTCTGAGTGCCGTGTATTGTTCGCCTCAATCAAGGGCTCCGTTTGCTACGCATTTCTGCTCTCCTAGCCTGACTTCCCTGCAGCCAGATACACACTCCTTTACAAATATCTTATGTTTCACCGAGTCGTGGCTAAACGAAGACATGAATAACATACAGCTGGCGGGTTATACACTGTATCGACAGGATAGAACAGCAGCATCTGGTAAGACAAGGGGTGGCGGGCCTATGTATATTTGTAAACAACATTTGGTGCACAATATCTAAGGAAGTCTTGAGGTTTTGCTCGCCTGAGGTAGAGTATCTCATGATAAGCTGGAGACCACAGTATCTACCTAGAGAGGTTTCATCTGTATTTTTCGTAGCTGTCTACATACCACCACAGACCAAGGCTGGCACTAAAACCGCACTCAATGAGCTGTATACCGCCATGAGCAAACAGGAAAATGTGCATCCAGAGGTGGCGCTCCGAGTGGCCGGGGACTTTAATGCAGGGAAACTTAAATCTGTTTTACCTACTTTCTACCAGCATGTTAAATGTGCAAACTCTAGACCACTTTTACTCCACACACAGAGACGCGTACAAAGCTCTCCCTCGCCCTCCATTTGGCAAATCTGACCCCAATTCTATCCTCCTGATTCCTGCTTACAAGCAGAAATTAAAGCAGACAGCACCCATGACTCAGTAAATAAAGAAGTGGCCAGATGAAGCAGATCCTAAGCTATAGAACTATTTTGCTAGCACAGACTGGAACATGTTCCGGGATTCCTCTGATGGCATTGAAGAGTACACCACATCAGTCACTGGCTTCATCAATAAGTGCATCGATGACGTCGTCGCCACAGTGATTGTACGTACATACCCCAACCAGAAGCCATGGATTACAGGCAACATCTGCACTGAGCTAAAGGCTAGAGCTGCCTCTTTCAAGGTGCGGGACTCTAACCCGGAAGCTTATAAGAAATCCAGCTATGCCCTCTGACAAACCATCAAACAGGCAAAGCATCAATACAGGACTAAGATCGAATCGTACTACACCGGCTCCGACGTTCGTTGGATGTGGCAGGGCTTGCAAACTATTACAGACTACAAAGGGAAGCACAGCCGAGAGCTGCCCAGTGACACAAGCCTACCAGACGAGCTAAATTACTTCCATGCTCGCTGCGAGGCAAGTAACACTGAAGCATGCATGAGAGCATCAGCTGTTCTGGATGACTGTGTGATCACGCTCTCCGTAGCCGATGTGAGTAGGTCAACATTCACAAGACGCAGGGCCAGATGGATTACCAGGACATGTACTGCGAGCACGCGCTGATCAACTGGCAAGTGTCTTCACTGACATTTTCAACCTCTCCCTGTCTGAGTCTGTAATACCAACATGTGTCAAGCAGACCACCATAGTTCCTGTGCCCAAGAACACTAAGGTAACCTGCCTAAATGACTACCGACCATGAAGTGGTTTGAAAGGCTGGTCATGCCTCACATCAACACCATTATCCCAGAAACCCTAAACCCACTCCAATTTGCATACCGCCCCAACAGATCCACAGATGATGCAATCTCTATTGCACTCCACACTGCCATTTCAAACCTGGACAAAAGGAACACCTAGGTGAGAATGCTATTCACGGACTAGAGCTCAGCATTCAACACCATAGTGCCATCAGAGCTCATCACTAAGCTAAGGACCCAGGAACTAAACACCTCCCTCTGCAACTGAATCCTGGACTTCCTTACAGGCTGTCCCCAGGTGGTAGGTAGGTAACAACACATCCGCCACGCTGATCCTACACACGGGGGGGCCCTCAGGGGTGCATGCTCAGTCCCCTCCTGTACACCCTGTTCACTCATGACTGCACTGCCAGGCACAACTACAACACCATCATTAAATTTGCCGATGACACAACAGTGGTAGGTCTGATCACCGACAACAATGAGACAGCATATAGGGAGGAGGTCAGAGACCTGGCAGTGTGGTGCCAGGACAACAACCTCTCCCTCAACGTGATCAAGTCTAAGGAGATGATTGTGGACTACAGGAAAAGGAGGACCGAGCATGCCCCCATTCTCATCAATGGGGCTGTAGTGGAGCAGGTTGAGAGCTTCAAGTTTTTTGGTGTCCATATCAGGCACACCAAGACAGTCATGAAGCGGGCATGACAAAACCTATTCCCCCTCAGGAGACTGAAAAGATTTGGCATGGGTCCTCAGATCCTCAAAATGTTCTTCAGCTGCACCATCGAGAGCATTCTGACTGGTTGCATCACTGCCTGGTATGGCAACTGCTCGGCCTCCGACCGCAAGGCACTATAGAGGGTAGTGTGTTCAGCCCAGTACGTCACTGGGGCCAAGCTTCCTGCCATCCAGGACCTCTATACCAGGTGGTGTCAGAGGAAGGCCCTAAAAATTGTTAAAGACTCCAGCCACCCTAGTCATAGACTGTTCTCTCTGCTACCTGCACGGCAAGCGGTACCGGAGCGCCAAGTTTAGGTCCAAGAGGCTTCTAAACAGCTTCTACCCCCAAGCCATAAGACAACTGAACATCTATTCAAATGGCTACCCAGACTATTTGCATTACGCCCCCCCCCCCTTCTTACGCTGCTGCTACTCTCTGTTATTATCAATGCATAAGTCACTTTAATTACTCTATATATTACCTCAATTACCCTGACTAACCGGTGCCCCTGCACATTGACTCTGTACCGGTTCCCCTTGTATATAGCCACTGTATTGTTATTTTACTGCTGCAGTGAAATTATTTGTTACTTTTATATTTTTGAAATTGTATTTTTCTTAAAACTGCATTGTTGGTTAAGGGCTGTAAGTAAGCATTTCACTGTAAGGTACACCTGTTGTATTCGGTGCATGTGACAAATACAATTTGATTTGATCATGCAGCCTTAAAATGTATTAAAAATGTAAACATATAACCCAAAGTTTGTATCACAGCTAAAGTTACATAAATACCTCTAAATTAAGCATATATGAGTACCTTTTTTTTTGTTAACCGCTCAAAAAACATTAACCGGATGTACGCACTCCCTCAAATACTTTGGAAAAAATATCCTTTCTATTTTATTCAGCTATGTTCAATTGTATTCTTCATACTATAAAATAATGCCACGAAATTCTAAACAAGTTATTTGCTTGACTATCACCGGCTGCCAAATTGTCATGACCGCCACAGCCCTATCTGTGAGTATTTGTATTTTTCCAGAGCAGAGAATATCACTACACTAATCAGTTGAAATAACACATTCCAGTGCACAGTGAAATTTGATAAGACTATCACATTTTTATGCTGAGGTGTTATTATTGGAGACGGGTCAGGCCAAACACATAAATGTGTCTCAAATGACACCCTATTCCCTATATAGTACACTACTTTTAGCCCATACAGTAGGTCTTTGGTCAAAAGTTGTTCACTTTATAGAGAATAGGTTGACATTTAGGACCCAGTCATTGCACTTTACCTGGTGGGGCTGAAAGGAGTGGCAATAGATCCATTCAGCATGGCTGTGACATCACCACAAGCGGCATCTGCAAACTAACAGGGAAAGACTAATACAATGTCCATACAAGGGAAGTAACACCCACAGTGAAGGAAAATAACACTTGAATTGCAAAATCAGTTTGAAACAACAAGCTTAGATTTCCAGCGAAATTCCAGTGAATCCTACTCATTTTTAACAGGTCACTCACTCCCACTGCTGACCCATATTCTGCACCCCTCATAACTCACAGATTTAGAAAAACAACGAATTCTCCCCCACACCTACACTAATCTATTCAGACATTATATTGTGAACTTCACTGTCTATGAATAGAAAATTCAACACAAACATGTGTTGTGCTGTCCTGAATTCCAAAGTGTAACTGCATGAAAGTGTGTAGCCTATATCCCATCGCCATGTAGGACATTGTCCAATCAGGGGAGAGCTAAGAAATGTGTTTCCATGGAGACAGACACAAAGGCCAATTGATGAACAGTTAGACAGTGAAACCCTTTCCTCTGCTCCCCATCACAATCACAGACTAAATTTGGATTGGTTTGTGGCTATCTAATTCATATCAGTATATTTTGATCCATGCATTTTGTATTCATGGCTGGTAGGTGTAAGATTTCAAAGCACCTTGGCCATAGCTGGCTCACTAACAATCTGAAAAGAACTTACTGCTGCTGAGGCCCGATTCCAGAATGAACGAACTGTGTTGTTGACACAGTCTGTCCAGCCTGGGCACCCTGTGGTGAACGTTTCTGAGGAAAGAAACAGACAGACAGACAGACAGACAGACAGACAGACAGACAGACAGACAGACAGAGACAAACAGAGACACACACACACAAGGAAGGAATGATGCAGGCGTTCCAAGGAAACGTTTTCTGACAGCACAAATTTCAAGAAACTTCATAATTGTTTGCTTGTTTCTCCATACTGTATTTACATAATGTAATGACGGAAGCAAACTGGATCATCCTAGGCTGTTCCATCACAATAGCCTTTGGCCAGAGGACCTGCTGAGGCCCTCTGGCTCTGACCCACATGTCATGAGCTATACTGTACTTTATCATGGTCGGATGTATAGTAAGGGCCCGTCCCAAATGGCACCATAAAAGTAGTACACTATAAACACTCCCCTTCGCATGTATTTGGACAGTGAAGCTAACATTTTCTCTCTATTCCGAACCATTTTAGAATTCAGATACAATGTTTCATATGAGACAAGAATACAGAATGTCACCAAATATTTGAAGGTATATTCATACATTTATTTTATTGTGAGTAAGAATATAATTTGTTTCTGAACACTTCCATGGTAATGTGGATGCTACCATGATTATGGATAATCATGAATGAATTGTGAATAACAATGAGTGAGAAAGTTACAGATGAACAAAGATCATACCCCCCCAAGAAATGCTAACTTCCCCTGTTATTGGTAATGGCGAGAGGTTAGCATGTTTTGTTGTAGCTTCTGTAACTTTCTCAACAATCATAATTCATGATTCATTCATAATCATGGTATTATCAGGATACATTTAGAAGTGGTCAAAAATATCTGATCTACACACTTAAGAGGAATATTACTCCATTTATCATCCCCCACTCAGTTCATAATGGGCAAAACATAACCCAAAACACAACCAAAACAAACTGCAAATGCATTCAACGAGTTTGTAGAGTCACAAGCTTGATGGAGTCATTGCGTGGAATATATGGGACCAAATATGAAACTTTTGACTACTTTAATATCCTAAGGGAATTTGCCCAAATACTCATGACTTCTACAAATGAGGGGCCCAGGTAAAACATAAATGTATGAAAATACCCTCAAATAAAAGGTAACATTCTGTACTTTCACCTCATATGAAACATTTAATCTCAAATCCAAAAAGCTGTAGCATAGAGCCCAATTTAAAATGTTTGCTTCACTGTCCAAATACATACAGAGGGGAGTGGAGCTCTGCACTATATATGGAAGAGATTGCCATTTGGGATGCATTCTAAAAACAACCAGTACATTAGTGGTTTATACTGTACATGTATGGTCTATTAGCTGTCATTTTTTAGATTAGACATAGATCTGACATAGCACACTGTACTTGATGTTTATGGCTATCACTGTGTTATGTGGGTGTGACACCTACTCCAGTTGCCTGCTGCACTGCTGCTTGGATTCCACCTGGCGATCTGATCACCATCTGCCCTGGCCTGTCTCCCCCTGTCTGGTACATGTACCCCCACCACTCCCCCCCCCTCTCTCCCGAGCTTTCGCTCGCCTCCAGCACACACGCACTGTTGGGGCGAGTGACTCTGAACTTACAATGGCTAGCCCCAAGTCGTTATACATTATATTTTTTTCTTGTGCATTTTGCTATTTGCGTCATGACTCCTGCATGCTTTGTTGACTATTAACCCTTCTTGTTTACCCAACCTTGGGACAGACTATGTTTGTTCCCACAATCGGGACTCTGACTCTCTATTGGTTACACAGACTTTTGGTCTCCCATCCTATTCTAACCACCTCTCGCATGCTTTTATTCATGTTACCTGATTAAATTGCTGATCATGTTGCCATCTAATGCACATTCAAATGTCATAAATCAACACTGTAGAGATCTCCCTGTCCTCTGCCGTGCCTTGATTGTATTCTTGCTGTTTATATCTGGAAATGTGCATGTACACCCTGGGCCATCTACTGTTGCTAGCCCCAATTCTGACTTGTGCTCTGATATCTGCTTCACTGATTTCTGCTCTCGTAAGAGCCTGGGTTTTCTTCACGTTAACACTAGAAGCTCATTACCTAAAATGGATAAAATGTTTTGAATACTTATGTTAACCTTTCTGGTTATAACTTTTTTTGGCAAGACAGATCTTCTAAATTTGGATGAATGGCAATCTTTACCAACGATCACCTTCAGTGCTAGGTTGTCTCCACCAAGTCTGTCCCCAAACAATTTGATTTGCTGCTTTTAAGCATTAAACTTTCAAATTGCTCTTTGTTGACTGTTGCTGGGTGATATTGTCCTCCATCAGCACCGGCCTGGCCCCTTATACTAAGTCTGAATTTGTCCTGCTAGGTGACCTAAACTGGGACATGCTTAACCACATGACCAAATCCTAAAGCAATGGGACTCCCTAAATCTCTCTCAGATTATTACCAATCCCACAAGGTATGACTCCAAACACCCAGAAAAGGCTACTCTCCTTGATGTTATCCTCACAAATTATCCTGATAGGTATCAGACTGATGGTTTCTGTAATGACCTAAGTGATCACTATATCACAGCCTGGGTTCATAATGGCTGCTCAGTGAAACGACCTGTCCTGATTTGTCGTAGACACTTGCTAAATAAATTTAATGAGAAAGCCTTCCTTCAAGAACTGGCCTCTGTAAAATGGTATAGAATCAGCTTGGTCCCCTCTGTCGTAGACGCTTGTACCTCCTTTAAAAAAATATTTTCAATGGTATTGTTAACAAACATGCCCCATAAAGAAAATTAGAATTAAAAACAGGTTCAGCCCCTGGTTTGACCATGATCTTGCAGAGTTACTCCACCTCAAGAATTGCATTTGGCTGGCAAAAGGCTCGGCACACACATACTCAGGCTGACTGACTCTCATTCAGGCAAATGAGAAATAATTGCACTCGGGCTATCCGGAAAGCCAAAGTTAATTACTTTAAGGAGCAGTTCTCTCTCTGTGGGTCTACCCCAATAAGTTATGGAAAACAGTTAAAGACCTGGAGAATAAACCCTCCTCCTCAAAGCTGCCCATGTCCCTTAATGTTGATGATCTGGTTGTTACTGACAAGAAGCACATGGCTGAGCTCTTTAATCACCACTTCATTAAGTCAGGATTCCTATCTGACTCAGCCATGCCTCCTTGCCCGTACAACATTTCCTCATCTCTCACCCCTTCTAATGTGACTAGCCCCGACACTCCTCCCTCTTTTTCGCCTGCCCTGCTACAAAGTTTCTCCCTGCAGGTGGTCACTGAGTCCGAGGTACTAAAGGAGCTCCTTAAACTTGAGCACAAAAAAACATCTGGCTCAGATGATTTAGACCCTTTCCTCTTTAAAGTTGCTACCCCTATCATTGCCAAGCCTGTCTCTCCTCTCTGGGGAGGTTCCCATTGCTTGGAAGGCAGCCACGGTTCGTCCTTTCTGGTTTAAAAGGGGAGATCAAGCTAATCCTAGGCCTATTTCTATGTTGCCCTGTTGATTAAAAGTGTTGGAAAAACTTGTCAAAAATCAACTGACTGGCTTTCTTGATGTCTATAGTATTCTCTCTGGTATACAATCTGGTTTCCACTCAGGTTATGGATGTGTCACTGCAACCTTAAAGATCCTCAATAATGTCACCCTTGCCCTTGATTCTAAGCAATGTTGTGCTGCAATTTTTATTGATTTGGCCAAAGCTTTTGATACGTTAGATCATTCCATTCTTGTGGCCCGGCTAAGGAGTATTGGTGTCTCTGAGGGGTCTTTAGCCTAGTTTGCTAACTACCTCTCTCAAAGAGTGCAGTTTATAAAGTCAGAACATCTGCTGTCTCAGCCACTGCCTGTCACCAAGGGAGTACCCCAAGGCTCAATCCTAGGCCCCACACTCTTCTCAATTTACATCAACAATATAGATCAGGCAGTAGGAATCTCTATCATCCATTTATATGGAGATGATACAGTCTTATACTCAGCTGGCCCCTCCCTGGATTTTGTGTTAAATGCTTTACAACAAAGCTTTCTTAGTGTCCAACAAGCTTTCTCTGCCCTTAACCTTGTTCTGAACACCTCCAAAACAAAGGTCATGTGGTTTGGTAAGAAGAACGCCCCTCTCCCCACAGGTGTGATTACTACCTCTGAGGGTTTAGAGTTACAAGTACTCATATGAGTACTTGGGAGTATGGCTAGATGGTACACTGCCCTTCTCTCAGCACATATCAAAGCTGCAGGCTAAAGTTAAATCTAGACTTGGTTTCCTCTATCGTAATCACTCCTCTTTCACCACAGCTGCCAAACTAACCCTGATTGAGATGACCATCCTACCCATGCTAGATTATGGAGACGTAATTTATAGATAAGCAGGTAAGGGTGCTCTCGAGCAGCTAGATGTTCTTTACCATTCGGCCATCAGATTTGCCACCTATGCGCCTTACAGGATACATCACTGCACTCTATACTCCTCTGTAAACTGGTCATCTCTGTATACCCGTCGCAAGACTCATTTGTTGATGCTTATTTATAAAACCCTTTTAGGCCTCACTCCCCCCTGTCCGACATATCTACTACAGCCCTCATCCTCTGCTTACAACACCCATTCTGCCAGTCACATTCTGTTAAAGGTTCCCAAAGCACACACATCCCTGGGTCGCTCATCTTTTCAGTTCACTGCAGCTAGCGACTGGAACGAGCTGCAACAAACACTCAAATTGGACAGTTTCATCTCAATCTCTTCATCTAAAGACTCAATCATGGACACTCTCACTGACAATTATGGCTGCTTTGCATGATATACTGTTGTCTCTACCTTCTTGCCGTTTGTGCTGTTGTCTGTGCCCAATAATGTTCGTATTATGTTTTGTGCTGCTACCATGTGCTGCTGCCAGGTTGTGTTGCTACCATGTTGTTGTCATATGTTGTGTTACTACCATGCTGTATGTGTTGCAGCCTTGCTCTGTGGTTGTCTTAGGTCTATCTTTATGTAGTGTTCTCTCTGTTGTCGTATGTGTGTTTTATTTATTATTATTATTATATTATTATTATTTTTTATCCCAGCCCCAGTCCCCGTAGGCCTTTAGCCTTTTGGTAGGCCGTCATTGTAAATCAGAATTTGTTCTTAACTGACTTGCCTAGTTAAATAAAGGTTAAATAAAAAATAAAATGAATGGAAATGTACAGACTGATGGTGTGTAGCTCCATTTGAGTCTTACCATTGCTCTCCTCCTTGCCACACCAGGTCAGTCCATTCATGATGAAGCCGACTAGTGTGTCCTCGAGGGTCAAGAAGCAATCTCGCTTCTCTGTGAAGTCATGCACTATTTTCTTTGTTTTGCTCCAAAACAACATCTGGTGGTGCAATGAAATGGAAATGTTAAAAAAAAAATATATATATATATATATATTTACTTGCAGCTGTCAATAAAACAAAACATATGAATATATTTGAGTGGTGTATGAGAGAGCGTGTGTGGGTATCTCACCCTGTTACAGACAGGATCCTGGATCACAGTATGGATAAGGGGGTCATAGGCCTCCATCGGTACATTACATGGGTCCCTCCCCACGAATGCTTGCTGAAATGCACTCCATATCTTTTGACAGTTGTTTGCACTGGAACAATCACAGGAATTATCAAGAATAGTATTGAACAAGCTAGCCACCCTGTTGTTACAAGGCAAATCCACAACCACCTGTGCCATAAAACAATGCAGGTTCACATACAGACAGGGAGGCTACATCATAAATACAATTGCGTCTACATGTAATTATATTCAACTATGGCAATGGCAATGGAATAAGCTGCTGCAAAAATGAGTTAACCTGAAGTTTGAGTTACTTTTAACAATAAGCTAAAAATGTAAATGATATGTGCAAAATAAATCTAATAAAAGCGTCTCACCTTGAAGATTTGTTGTTCTGTATAAATGCTTCACATTTGTCAATAATCGTTTTTTTTAGGCTTTCACTCGATGGGCTGTAACTAGACAGTACGTGACTGTGCACTACTCCCAGAGAAATAGCGAGGATAACGACAAGTGAAAGTACTGCACAGAGACCCATGATTAGCCAGAGGCGAGTCCTTCGCTTTTTCCTTGCAAAACGGTGCGATCCTTCATGCTCCATGGCTACTCCTTGTTAAGACTGTGAAATCGGCGCTCAAATGTGGTTTGTTTTTGTTTGTGTTGTGCCAGTGGTATAGCCTATTGCCTTCAACACCGTCGGTGCTCTGAGTTCTATTTTCGGAGTTGGCCTTGGGGACAGTATGCTACGACGTTACCACGCGAATACCTCTACTGCGACGCACCGTACTGCATCTCAGTGATTGAGGCGTCACCACAGACGCCCTGGATCAAATCCAAGCTGTATCACAACCCGCCGCACAATCGACCCAGCGTCGTCCAGGTTTGGCCGGTGTAGGCCGTCATTGTAAATGATAATTTGTTCTTAACTGACTTGCCTAGCTAAATAAATAAAATAAAAATGTGAAATAGCCTAGCCTACAATTTGACTGTGGTATAGTTAGCTTTATATTAAAGATTCATACTTTTCTCGTACCTCTTAAAAACTACAGTGGTGTACTTAAGAAAAATACTTTGAAGTACTACTTCGGTCGTTTTGGGGGGGTATCTGTAATTAACAACTTTTACTTTTACTCCTCTACATTACTAAAGAAAACATGTACTTTTTAATTTCATACAATTTCATACATTTTCCCTGACACAGAGTACTAATTTCTATCTAGTCATTTTCTATTTAGGTATCTTTACTTTTACTCAAGTCTGACAATTGAGTACTTTTCCCCACCGTTGTTAAACGGAACGTGCATGATAGAAATGACATTCTGAATCAGCCGATGATGGAGAACAAGTTACAACCCTTGCTTTGCCATTCGGTGACTGCCATACATTTGTTTTCAGTATGGATATTGGTTTGATATTCGGTGTTTGCTCGTAAATACCTATTTGATGGAAGGAAGGTCCTAGCATGATTAGAGATATATATCTAGAATCAGATGACAATAGAGAGCGAGGTAAAGCCTTCGTTTTCTTTGTTTCTTTTTGTTTTCAAAAAGTGACTTTACCTTGGTTTCAATTGTGGGATAATATGCACTTGAAGCCAAGGGACTGTCTTAAAAGTGCATTCAGCAGAATGATCCAATGTTGACCTAAATGACTAATGATGATAAATACAATCCACCTGTGTGTAATCAAGTCTCCGTATAAATGCACCTGCACTGTGTTAACAGAACATGTGTTTTTGTCTTAATTAAATTATATAGAGATCTTCAACCAATTTAGTTTTTTTTTACCCACAACAATTACATTAAAACGTGATGTTGTTAATTTCTTATGGTTTTATGTAAAACTACAAGGTCAAAAAACAGAAATAGCCAATGATCTTTCTCACACCTTTCTTACACAATCTATAATAACTTACTAACATGAGCTCGAGAGCTAAAATCACTTGTAGCAAAGTCACTGATTCATGATACACACATTAGAATTCCCATTTTAAAGTTCCCTGATCATAAATTAATATTTCCGTCATAATCATAATTTTAATAGCGTCCGATCCACACGTGCTAGAGATCTACAGATACGTGCTGTGTGTTTCCTGACCTCTATTATCAAAGCTATTTACTTTCAAAAAATCCTTCCCTTTGATTTTCTACAAATATTTATCATATTATATATATATATATATATATATATATATATATATACAGTGCCTTGCGAAAGTATTCGGCCCCCTTGAACTTTGCGACCTTTTGCCACATTTCAGGCTTCAAACATAAAGATATAAAATTATTGTATTTTTTTGTGAAGAATCAACAACAAGTGGAACACTTGGAACGACATTTATTGGATATTTCAAACTTTTTTAACCTGTTGAAACTCTGGGGGCGTTATATCATTTTTGGATAAAAAGACGTTCCCGTTTTAAGCGCAATATTTTGTCACAAAAAGATGCTCGACTATGCATATAATTGGTAGCTTTCGAAAGAAAACAGAACTGTGTCCAGAACTGCAAATATATTTTCTGTGCATGCCCTAGAACGTGAGCTTCAGGCAAAACCAAGATGAGACGGCATCCAGGAAATGAGCAGGATTTTTGAGGCTCTGTTTTCCATTGTCTCCTTATATGGCTGTGAATGCGAGAGGAGTAAGTCTGCCCTTTCTGTCGTTTCCCCAAGGTGTCTGCAGCATTGTGACGTATTTGTAGGCATATCATTGGAAGATTGACCATAAGAGACCACATTTACCAGGTGTCCTGCGCCGAAATTGGTGCGCAAAAGTCAGCTGCAAGTATTTTTCCACAGAATTCAGAGGAGAATGCAGGCTTCCACGAACGATATATCAATGAAGAGATATGTGAAAAAACACCTTGAGGATTGATTCCAAACAACGTTTGCCATGTTTCGGTCGATATAATGGAGTTAATTCGGAAAAAGTTTGACGTTGTAGGTGACTGAATTTTCGGTTCGTTTCGGTAGCCAAATGTGATGTACAAAACGGAACGATTTCTCCTACACACAGACGCTTTCAGGAAAAACTGCGCATTTGGTATGTAACTGAGAGTCTCCTCATTGAAAACATCCGAAGCTCTTCAAAGGTAAATGATTTTATTTATTTGGTTATCTGGTTTTTGTGAAAATGTTGCGTGCTAAATGCTACTCAAAATGCTAAGCTAGCTTAGCATACTCTTACACAAATTAGTCAATTGCTATGGTTCAAAAGCATATTTTGAAAATCTGAGATGACAGTGTTGTTAAGAAAAGGCTAAGCTTGAGAGCAGGTGCATTATTTTCATTTTATTTGCGATTTTCAGAAATCGTTAACGTTGCGTTATGCTAATGAGCCTGAGGCTTTAGTCACGATCCCGGATCCGGGATGGGGAGTTTCAACAGGTTAACAATTCAAAAACTGAAAAATTGAGCGTGCAAAATTATTCAGCCCCTTTTACTTTCAGTGCAGCAATCTCTCTCCAGAAGTTCAGTGAGGATCTCTGAATGATCCAATGTTGACCTAAATGACTAATGATGATAAATACAATCCACCTGTGTGTAATCAAGTCTCCGTATAAATGCACCTGCACTGTGATAGTCTCAGAGGTCCGTTAAAAGTGCAGAGAGCATCATGAAGAACAAGGAACACACCAGGCAGGTCCGAGATACTGTTGTGAAGAAGTTTAAAGCCGGATTTGGATACAAAAAGATTTCCCAAGCTTTAAACATCCCAAGGAGCACTGTGCAAGCGATAATATTGAAATGGAAGGAGTATCAGACCACTGCAAATCTACCAAGACCTGGCCGTCCCTCTAAACTTTCAGCTCATACAAGGAGAAGACTGATCAGAGATGCAGCCAAGATGCCCATGATCACTCTGGATGAACTGCAGAGATCTACAGTTGAGGTGGGAGACTGTCCATAGGACAACAATCAGTCGTATATTGCACAAATCTGGCCTTTATGGAAGAGTGGCAAGAAGAAAGCCATTTCTTAAAGATATCCATAAAAAGTGTTGTTTAAAGTTTGCCACACCCCACCTGGGAGACACACCAAACATGTGGAAGAAGGTGCTCTGGTCAGATGAAACCAAAATTGAACTTTTTGCCAACAATGCAAAGCGTTATGTTTGGCGTAAAAGCAACACAGCTCATCACTCTGAACACACCATACCCACTGTCAAACATGGTGGTGGCAGCATCATGGTTTGGGCCTGCTTTTCTTCAGCAGGGACAGGGAAGATGGTTAAAATTGATGGGAAGATGGATGGAGCCAAATACAGGACCATTCTGGAAGAAAACCTGATGGAGTCTGCAAAAGACCTGAGACTGGGACGGAGATTTGTCTTCCAGCAAGACAATGATCCAAAACATAAAGCAAAATCTACAATGGAATGGTTCAAAAATAAACATATCCAGGTGTTAGAATGGCCAAGTCAAAGTCCAGACCTGAATCCAATCGAGAATCTGTGGAAAGAACTGAAAACTGCTGTTCACAAATGCTCTCCATCCAACCTCACTGAGCTCGAGCTGTTTTGCAAGGAGGAATGGGAAAAAAATTCAGTGTCTCGATGTGCAAAACTGATAGAGACATACCCCAAGCGACTTACAGCTGTAATCGCAGCAAAAGGTGGCGCTACAAAGTATTAACTTAAGGGGGCTGAATAATTTTGCACGCCCAATTTTTCAGTTTTTGAATTGTTTAAAAAGTTTGAAATATCCAATAAATGTCGTTCCACTTCATGATTGTGTCCCACTTGTTGTTGATTCTTCACAAAAAAATACAATAATTTTATATCTTTATGTTTGAAGCCTGAAATGTGGCAAAAGGTCGCAAAGTTCAAGGGGGCCGAATACTTTCGCAAGGCACTGTATATATATATATATATATATATATATATATATATATATATATACATATGGGGGGCAAATATATTCACGTACAGTTCAAGCTTCCAGTCCAATTGACATATACATCTAAAATCACTAGATTTGAGGTCACTTACCTCCCTCCTCCATAGTACACCCATTAGAATTGCCATTTTTCATTTGAATGATTCTACATGAATATCTAAAACCACATAGGGTAATGTCACTGATGGCACGTTCATGATAGGTTGGAAACACAGTTTTACGTCACAGTGATCCTTTTTTCACTATTTCTTGCACAGACTGCAATTGAATAATACTGTACTAATAAAAATATTATAATTTTTACTTACAAACAATGTTAGTTTGAATGTGTCTACAGTAATTATTTTATGAGTAATGAACAAAGAATTGTATCAATTCTTTTTTTGCATCAATTATGCCTCTATTATCTCTTTTTGGAACAGTCAATAAAAAAATGTAAGTTTATTGAGAGTTAGAAAATGCCCATAAAATATTTTTTCAATTACACAGTGAGGAAGTGTTAAATCTATATAAAAAAAAATCTTAACAGTGAATTTAAATAATTATTTACACTTTAATATATCATTAACATTCTTGCTCCAATGAATATGCACATACAATGATTACATTTATGGGGCGGGTTTAAGTCAATCCTTCAGGGGGAGGGGTTAATAAGTATTTGCCCCAGTGAAGAATGACAATAACACAAGAGTTGTGTCACACCCTGATCTGTTTCAACGGTCTTTGTGATTGTCTCCACCCCCCTTCAGGTGTCGCCCATCAATATAAATATTTAATGTGCAATTTAAAGTTTAATAAACATATGCACAGGTTGTACAACCTTGTCTCTATAGGCTACCTTTGAATTGTCTAATTATCCATTAAGTCATCGTTTACCGAATTGTGCGGTGAGACCCCTGAGGGGGACGGGGGCGGTAACGGAACCAGATTGTAACACCTACAATAGCAAATCAACTTGATTCTTGATCACAATTAAAGCTGGTACTTTCTTTATCTTAATGCTTGAGTCGCCAGTTGTGGCTCTCGACAACATAATTGGTGGCTCCAATTATGTTGTCCTGGGTGACCCTATCGATGAGAATCTCACTCAGCAGGTGATCTTCCAGCTCTCTTCCCTTCCTCTCTCTCAATTAGCATACCTTGAAACCTGTGAGCTAACTTGTAGGCTAAGTCATCGAAGTCAATGGAGTCAATGTGAAAAGGGTATATTTATAAATGAAGCACGAATAACACTTTTACAGAAAATATATTTTTCAGTAATGGAACGTTTGTAGTGCGAAGTGTGCATGAGTACTATTTCTCAAAACGTGACAGTTCTATTCAGATGTGTTTGTGTGTATGTTTGTGATTTGAAAGACAACTTTGGCAGCATTACACACTTTCAAATCTAATTCTAGTATATTCTACAGAATTAGAGACACATCTCTGGCGATATCAGTTCAATTCTGTTTCCGACAACAGCAGCAACCTATCCTTAATGTGTAGGTCTATAGAAAACACATTTGAAGGCCAACATTGTGGAAAAAACATTGTGGAAAAAACACCAATCATGTACCTATATTCAACCTTAGAATCATAATATCCTTAGAATACTTCAAAAACCACATTTATTTTGTATTTCAACAGAAATTAGGCCACCCTTGTTATGTCATCATTGATATGGTTTTGACATTATATTATAGGCTTATGAATGAGAATAATCTATTTTTAGTGGCCAAAACAGGTTTTAGTTGCATAGGGCAGATAGAGTGGAATAAGGAGCTAATTACTTATTAAAGGAATGATTACATTTATTTTGTATTTTATTTATTTAAATTTTATTTAACTAGGCAAGTCAGTTAAGAAAAAAATCTTATTTACAATGACGGCCTACTACGGCCAAACCCTAACAACGCTGGGCCAATTGTGCGCCGCCCCATGGGACTCCCAATCACGGCCGGTTGTGATACAGCCTGGAATCGAACCAGGGTCTGTAGTGATGCCTCTAGTACTAAGATGCAGTGCCTTAGAACGCAGTGCCATTCGGGAGCCCATTATGGGTCCATATTGGGAATGAGTCTAAATTAGTCAGTACAATGGGACAAGCACCTCTTCTCTTATGAGAAGTAGGCATATCATGTTAAGCTATCTTCAATGAATAGAGAGTCAAGACACCTGTTTAAAGCCCCTTCCGAAAGACAGCATCCTCCAGAGGACAATGTCAGAACCTATTCCCTAATGTAGATCAGAAAGGATTTGATTGTACGGTGAAACTTCCACCTAGCCTATCAGAGGACAAGTTGGAGCTATTGACATATTGATTACACCTGTCAAATCCACTCAGATCTCCACACTCTAAAAATAAAAGGTTCTTAGAGTATCTTTTAGGGGTTCTTCAAATTGAAACTGTAGGGGAACAAATATAAGTTTTTCGAAGAACCCTTTAAAATGATTCTTCAAAGAACCCCTTTTAATGGATCCTCAAAGAACCTTTTGAAGAACCTTTTGGAGTGCATTTTTTAACTACCCCCCACCCCTTTTATTATTATTATTAATAATAATACTATGCATATAAATAACAACAATAACACAATATTTTAGTTGTCAGTGTTTATGATTTTAGTGGCAAAGCAGAATAAAAACATCTAAATATGAGGCAAACTCCCAGCAGAGCCCCAAGTCCAATGGGTATATCCTCTGTCGTGTTGATGTTAATGTGTTGATGTTCTCCTTATCCATAGCCATAATGATTTTGCAGTGTATGGTGATCGAACAGGTTTCCTGTTATATTCATCAGAGGTGTAGGGAGGGTGAAGTCTGTGAATCCCAAAAAATAGCAATTATACAATGTTTAATAAACCAGTATTCATACCTTGGTTTTTGTGGTGAATGTGAATTTAAAAAACTGTTTCAATAATGGTTGTCATACACGTATCTTGTCCATAATGTAGAGGCCCATGGGATTTTCATTGAAGAGGAAGGGGAGGAGGATGGTACATTTGATCTGCATAACATACCAATACCAATTGACATACCTTTGTATGCCTCCTCGTCTATATACCTGCAGACACAGACACAAAAGTGAGCAGTTCAGTCATCTGCACCTAATACAGCTAGCCTGACCTCTTTGTTGATTGATAACCATTGAATTGTGTCCATTTTCACAAATATGAAAAGGTAGATGGTATCATCATGAAACAATATCAATTTAGATCAAACAAGGGACAAACCTTACCTTAAATGTAGGAGATAAAAAAACAAAAAATGAAGTTAACTGCCTGCACCTGCTGTCCATTCATATTCAAATCCAAATGTTTCAGTTCGGCAAGAAAGGTAGGCTCCTGCAAGAAACCTCACCAACTAAGGAGGTTCCAAGATGAACTCCACCTCCTATGAGGTTCTTGGAAGAACCTTTTGTGGTTAATTTCAGAGCCAAGAACCCTGGGGTTCTTCAAAGAACTTTGAGGATCTTAGAAAGAACCCTCGTTGAACCCCGAATTTTGCATAAGGCATAGGGTCGATTTGGGATTGCGCCGTGCACCACTTCCAAGACCCAGTTCACTACATGCTGAGGCACTACACCATTTGGGGTGAAGGGATTGAATGTTGCAGAGTGGTAATAAAGTGACATTAAATTATGAAGTGATAGTATTCAAATGTAGAAAGAAGTGGAAGGTGCGCAACCAATGTGAGTCAAGGTGCAACTGAAACTTTTTACCATAACTGAAAGGAAAGGGTTAACGCCGCTCACCATTATATTTGTTTTTACTTTATTTAAACAACCTCTAAAAGCAGGGGTTGGAACCAAAATTATTTTTCAAACTTTTAGTTCTGAACAGAAGCACTCATTTTTTCGTTCGGTTGCCACTGTTCCAACCAGCAAGATAAAGTTCTGAACCAATTCGAAACAAAACAAAGTACTGGCTTATATCGTTCATTTCTTTTCCTTTTTAACCTTTCAAATCAACCATTTTTTTTTATTTTTAGCTAATTAAATTAGGATACTTAACCAATCAGTGCAGATAGAGTAGGCAAGATATTTGTTTACATGCACAATGGACAGACAAGTGTAGCCTATGGCGCCAGATGCAACTGAAATTTTGCGGGTGGGGAGAGAGTGAGAGAGGGTTGAGGAGAAGTCTTGAAGCACTAGGCATCTTGTTATGACATGCATTATCGGAATTAGGTCCACAGAATTATAGTGCATTTGGATAGTATTAAGACCGCTTCACTTTTTACACATTTTGTATTGTTACAGCCTTATTCTAAAATTGATTAAATCATTTTCCCCCTCATCAATCAACACACAATAACACAATCCCTGCCGCTGAAAAACATCCCCACAGCATGATTCTGCCACCACCATGCTTCACCGTAGGGATGGTTCCAGGTTTCCTCCAGACATGACGCTTGGCATTCAGGAAAAAGAGTTCAATCTTGGTTTTATCAGACCAGATAATCTTGTTTTTCATGGTCTGAGAGTCTTTAGGTGCCATTCGGCAAACTCGAAGGGGGCTGTCATGTGCCTTTTACTGAGGAGTGGCTTCCATCTGGCCACTCTACCATAAAGGCCTGATTGGTGGAGTGCTGCAGAGATGGTTGTCCTTCTGGAAGGTTCTCCCATCTCCACAGAGGAACTCTAGAGCTCTGTCAGAATGACAATTGGGTTCTTGGTCACCTGCCTGACCAAGGCCCTTCTCCCCCGATTGCTCAGTTTGGCCGGCAAGCATTAGGAAGAGTCTCTGTGGTTCCAAACTTCTTCCATTTAAGAATGATGGAGGCCACCGTGTTCTTGGCAACCTTCAATGCTGCAGAAAGTTTTTGGTACCCTTCCCCAAATCTGTGCCTCGACACAGTCCTGTCTCGGAGCTCTACGGATAATTCCTTCGACCTCATGACTTGTTTTTTCCTCTGACATGCACTGTCAACTGTAGGACCTTGTATAGACAAGTGTGTGCCTTCCAAATAATGTCCAATCAATTTAATTTACCACAGGTGGACTCCAATCAAGTTGTAGAAACATCTCAAGGATGATCAATGGAAACAGGATGCACCTGATCTCAATTTCGAGTCTCATAGCAAAGGGTCTGAATACTTATGTAAATAAGGTATTTCTGTTTTTATTGTAATAAATGTGTAAAAATTTCAAAAAACCTGTTCTCTCTTCGTCATAATGGGGTATTGTGGGTAGATTGCTGAGGATAAAATAAAAAAATAAATTAGAATATGGCTAACAAAATGTGGAAAAAGTCAAGGGGTCTGGATACTTTCTGAAGGCACTGTATAATAATGAATATGATCAAATCCATATCAATGATAACACAACAAGGGAGGCCTAATTTCTGTTGCAGATTTTCTGAAATTGAAATGCAAAATTATTGTGGTTCTTGAAGTATTCTTAGGATATTATGATTCTACGGTTATTAGGTTGAATATAGGTACACGATTGATGATTTTTTTCCACAATGTCTTTTTCCACAATGTTGGCCTTCAAATGTGTTTTCTATAGACCCACACAGTAATTGTCGGATTGTCGGAAACAGATTTGAACTTAAATCGCCAAAGATGTCTAATTCTGTAGCATATACTAGAAGAATATTTCAAAGTATGTAATACAGCCAAATTTGTCTATCTAATCTCAAACTTGAGCGGAATAGAACTATTACGTTTTGAGAAATAGTACTCATGCAAGAGGCGCATCTCCACACTTCGCACTAGAAACTTTTTCCATGACTAAAAACATATTTTTTCTATATCAATCTATCAAATTGACTCCACTGTTCGACTACTTAGCCTAAACGTTAGCTCACAGGTTTCAGGGTATGTCAATGGGAGAGAAGAAGGGAAGAAGGCAGGAGCAGCAGCGTGCCGCGTGAGGTGCGCATTGACAGGGTCACCAGCTACAACTCAGGAGCCGCCAATGAATTACCTCGTAACCCTGCACATCGACTCGGTACTGGTAGTACTTGTATATAGCCAAGTTATCGTTACTCATTATCGTTACTCATTATTGTATTTATTATAACTTTTATTCTGACATGTTTTACTTTTCTATAATTTCTCTATTTTCTTTCTCTCTGCATTATTGGTAAGGGAAGAGGTCCCTGAACCAATAGTTGATTGTATTAACGAAAGTAATATGGGGTGGAAGCTATTGGAGTTTTAAGGAAGAATGTTGTATTTAAAGCCCATTTGCATTCATAGAAAATAACCAAAATCATAAAATACTAACTAATTGCCGTAGATTGTACAGAGGACGCCCCTGAATCAATAACAGTTGGCAGTATTCAGGCCAAAAAGATCATCAAGGACATCAACCACCCGAGCCATGGCCTGTTCACCCCGTTATCATCCAGAAGGCGAGGTCAGTACAGGTACAACAAAGCTGGCTTCTATATCAAGGCCATCACACTGTTAAATAGCCATCACTAGCCGGCTTCCACCAAGTACCCTGACCTTATTTTTTTACGAAACTGAACAGCAAAAACAAGGGGTGTACCTTGTTCGCTATCGTCAGCTGATTTAGAATATGATATTTCGATCATCTTGGCATGTTCCTCGAAGAGGTATTGACAAGAAGTCTGAATCTTTAATATTAAGCTAGTGGTGTGTATTCATGGATGCCAAGGGAAGCCAGGCTTCCCCCAAAAATGTTTCAATAATTTAAAAAAAATCATATGTCTCTCTGTTTCATAAAAACAACACCCCTCTCTGTATGTGAAGCCCATCTATCTGATGCTGTCTGGTCAAAAATAGTATGACATTGTTGACACCTGTAGCATTGAATGCAAGGGAAGCCAGCAGCATTTGGCATTCCTTGATAAAAAAAACGTGTAATAGCCAATCAGCGTTGACCTAAACCAGAGAGTAAGAGGAAGCGAGAGGCCAAACTCGGCGGAAAATCTTTCTGTCTGTCCCTCGTTTATCAACCAACCGTACAATCTAATCCGACTGTAAAATAGCCTTGTGGTCATTTTCACGCAAAGATGTATATTTATTCAATGTGAATATGATCGTTTGGTGTGCACAAATCCCAAGTCTGCTCTGAGCTGGGTGTACACAGTTTCAGGTGAACAAGTGGTGCTGGTTTTGGAATACATGATAAAATAGAACTTGATTGTCAAAGTACATAGACTAATAACTGGGTTTGATAAGTAAACAAGATTAGGGACCAATCAGAGAGCAGGGTTATGATGATGTCATTATGAAAGGACCAATCACAGAGCAGAGTTTTGTCATTATCACATAAATATAATTCATCTGTCTTTTTTTCAGTTAAAATTAACAGACATAGTAAACAAACAGCAAGATGTGTGCATATCTAAAGACAACTTGGAGAGAGTATAATGCATTGAAAAGTGACACATAGCCTACTATGGGGATAATATTTTTAGGGTGGATGTAACCCATCTATAGATGTAGCCTCTGTCGGTGCAGTAGGCTGTTAGCACAGGGCAGGCAGGAGAACTGTTGAGGGTTCTGGATGCACTGGAGGATCATCAGAGTTCTGTGAGGAGACATGAAGTTTCAAAATAAAAATGTGCACTCTACCGTGTTTAGGGTTCTGTTCACTTTCCCAAAATTCCCAAGTTTTCCAAAAACTCTGTTAAGGCGCGGGAGCCTGTCGATCCCGCAGAGGCATGGGAGCATGGCGACCTAAAGCACTGGAGAGAGCATACGTGACATTACCCCCACCCCGGCGCGCGGCTCTAGCCGCAGGACGCCAACCACAGGGACGATCCCAGGGATCAGGAGCGGACCGGTCGCATCTTCTGAGGCTCAAGAAACCTGATGAACCGGCTGAGGCGTGAGAGCCAGATGAGCCGGCTGAGGCCTCACTGGTTGCCTTGGTCGAGGCACGGGAACCTGTTCACCGAGCTGAGGCATGGGAGCCTATCGAACCCGCTGAGGCATAGGAGTCTATCAAACCCGCTGAGGCATCACAGCCTGGTCGATCCCACTGAAATATGGAAACCGTCGAGCCAGCAAAGGCAGGGGAACCCGTGGAACCCGCCGAGTTATGGGAATCCTACAAACCAGCTGAAGCCTCCCAGGTAACGCTTGTTCTGACTCCCGGACCAGACATCACCTCCAACACAAAAAAACTATCTGATGCTTCCCTTTGGTGAGGCGTCATTCTGTGACGTGTGCGCTGGGAGTCGGAAAGCAAGTTCAGTGAGTGAACAATTTAATAAATGAACGAAACATAATACCAAACAAGAACCACAAACAACGCACAGACACGAAACAGAAACAGAAACAACGACACCTGGGGAAAGAGCCAAAGGGAGTGACATATATAGGGCAGGTAATCAGGGAGGTGATGGAGTCCAGGTGAGTGTCATTATGTGCTGATGCGCGTAACGATGGTGACAGGTGTGTCCATAATGAGCAGCCTGGTGACCTAGTGGTAGTCTGGACGTTTTAAAATTGCTTTGGTGTTGGTAGCTTTTACGGTTTTGGCGCTAGAGGTTCCAGCAGATGGCAAATAATAATAATAGTAAGTATGAACAGTTTTGCTTTCAGCAAGCATACTTAATAAGCAGGAATACTCAGGATTTATGGAAAACTAGAATGTTACCGAAATGTTCAAAAAAAATTGTGTTTTAGTGAAGGAGGAAGTGATGTATAGGTGATGTGACTTACAGGTCACTGTCTGTGCAGGTCCAGCGGAACCCTCTGGTCTGTAGGACATTGATCAAATCCACAATGGAGCCCTGAGTGCAGGATTCTCTAAAGGAAGAGAGAACGAGGATACATAAAGCACATAACATACAGTATTTCTAAAGGTTGGTGTATTGTAGACAAACCGTTTGTATCTGATGCAACTTGACAATAACATAATTTGCATGACATTTGCATAGATAAACTTATTTTGTGTTGATATTGAAAGATATGCCCAGTTCGTAACTTGGGTGTTTATCTAGGGTTCGTTCCAAATGGCACCCTATTCCCAATGTGGTGCATTACTCTTTACCAGGGCCCAACGGGCTCTATGTTTTTTTTTTCACCTTTATTTAACCAGGTAGGCTAGTTGAGAACAAGTTCTCATTTGCAACTGCGACCTGGCCAAGATAAAACATAGCAGTGTGAACAGACAACACAGAGTTACACATGGAGTAAACAATTAACAAGTCAATAACACAGTAGAAAAAAAGGGGAGTCTATATACATTGTGTGCAAAAGGCATGAGGAGGTAGGCGAATAATTACAATATTGCAGATTAACACTGGAGTGATAAATGATCAGATGGTCATGTACAGGTGGAGATATTGGTGTGCAAAAGAGCAGAAAAGTAAATAAATAAAAACAGTATGGGGATGAGGTAGGTGAAAATGGGTGGGCTATTTACCAGTAGACTATGTACAGCTGCAGCGATCGGTTAGCTGCTCAGATAGCAGATGTTTGAAGTTGGTGAGGGAGATAAAAGTCTCCAACTTCAGGGATTTTTGCAATTCGTTCTAGTCACAGGCAGCAGAGTACTGGAACGAAAGGCGGCCAAATGAGGTGTTGGCTTTAGGGATGATCAGTGAGATACACCTGCTGGAGCGCGTGCTACGGATGGGTGTTGCCATCGTGACCAGTGAACTGAGATAAGGTGGAGCTTTACCTAGCATGGACTTGTAGATGACCTGGAGCCAGTGGGTCTGGCGACAAATATGTAGCGAGGGCCAGCCGACTAGAGCATACAAGTCGCAGTGGTGGGTGGTATAAGGTGCTTTAGTGACAAAATGGATGGAACTGTGGTAAACTGCATGCAGTTTGCTGAGTAGAGTGTTGGAAGCAATTTTGTAGATGACATCGCCGAAGTCGAGGATCGGTAGGATAGTCAGATTTACTAGGGTAAGTTTGGCGGCGTGAGTAAAGGAGGCTTTGTTGCGGAGTAGAAAGCCGACTCTTGATTTGATTGTCGATTGGAGATGTTTGATATGAGTCTGGAAGGAGAGTTTACAGTCTAGCCAGACACCTAGGTACTTATAGATGTCCACATATTCAAGGTCGGAACCATCCAGGGTGGTGATGCTCGTCGGGCATGCGGGTGCAGGCAGCGATCGGTTGAAAAGCATGCATTTGGTTTTACTAGCGTTTAAGAGCAGTTGGAGGCCACGGAAGGAGTGTTGTATGGCATTGAAGCTCGTTTGGAGGTTAGATAGCACAGTGTCCAAGGACGGGCCGGAAGTATATAGAATGGTGTCGTCTGCGTAGAGGTGGATCAGGGAATCGCCCGCAGCAAGAGCAACATCATTGATATATACAGAGAAAAGAGTCGGCCCGAGAATTGAACCCTGTGGCACCCCCATAGAGACTGCCAGAGGACTGGACAGCATGCCCTCCGATTTGACACACTGAACTCTGTCTGCAAAGTAATTGGTGAACCAGGCAAGGCAGTCATCCGAAAAACTGAGGCTACTGAGTCTGCCGATAAGAATATGGTGATTGACAGAGTCGAAAGCCTTGGCAAGGTCGATGAAGACGGCTGCACAGTACTGTCTTTTATCGATGGCGGTTATGATATCGTTTAGTACCTTGAGTGTGGCTGAGGTGCACCTGTGACCGGCTCGGAAACCAGATTGCACAGCGGAGAAGGTACGGTGTGATTCGAGATGGTCAGTGACCTGTTTGTTGACTTGGCTTTCGAAGACCTTAGATAGGCAGGGCAGGATGGATATAGGTCTGTAACAGTTTGGGTCCAGGGTGTCTCCCCCTTCGAAGAGGGGGATGACTGCGGCAGCTTTCCAATCCTTGGGGATCTCAGACGATATGAAAGAGAGGTTGAACAGGCTGGTAATAGAGTGCTATTTGGGACGCATTCCCAGTCATTCTCACATGAAGGGTCCCTCCAGGTTGGCCACCACCTTGATGTTGACATGATCCACCATTCTGGGGTTCAGGCTGTCCAGCTCCACACCCCCAAACATGCTAGAACCAGATGAAAAGGACCAGAGTGAAACAATCACTACCCCAATTAGACCAATATGCACTGTAGGTGGCTGTCACATCTTCGCCTTACCTTTTCCTGTTGAAAGCATTCTCTATGGATCCATTGAGCAGCACTGTGATGTTGCCACATGCCGCTGCAGCAAACTGGCAAACATACAGAGATGAGGCCATCATAGCTAGACATAGTCCACAATATACAGTAGACATGTCATGCAGTCACCCAGTATCTCAAAATCACAAGGCATATCCCTACCACAAAAATATTGCTGTGAGATTAGTGGCATTCATGTCATTTAGGCTACCATTTTGTGAGTGAGCTTACGTTTTGTGAGGCTTGTCTCCACAAGGAATAGACAGGATGGTGAACACATGTTGACCAATCTGGGCAAGAGTTGAAATCAAAGCCTAACAAAGAGAAACACATGAAGGAGCTTCATAAGAGAGAGACAGCCATTTTTTGACATTGAAAAACCACCACAGAGACAAAGTCAATGACATCCGCTGTGAAGATTACATTATCCTTCAAAAAAAAAAGCAAAGTCATTCTCCTTGTTTGATTCGTGTGCAGAGCGGGGGGGACTCTCCGGTGCAACATTGGAAGAGTTTACCACAGAGATGGGGGTGTAACACATGGTGTTGTGATACAGCTGCACTACATAACACCCTATGTGTGCGATATCCCCCACTCTGTCTAAACTTCCTGTAAGCACTGACCCAAACATTACATATCTGTGGTCAACCACAGAGCCCCAGCCTGCCATATTGTGACCTCTCTCCAAATCAGGGGCTTTGGAGAGAACAACTGTTCCTTCAGTTCTTTTGGGAACAATGTGAAGAGGGGAATCATAAGTCTCTCTCTCTCTCTCTCTCTCTCTCTCTCTCTCTCTCTCTCTCTCTCTCTCTCTCTCTCTCTCTCAGATCATGATGAATCCTACCTCTGTCTTTCTCTTCCTGTCCGCACCAGATGAGGTCATTGAACATGTATCCCACCAGCGTGTCCTCCAGGGTCCAGAAACGACGGGTTACAGCTGCATAGCTGTGTATCAGCTCCCTGGTCTTACTCCAGAACAGCAACTACAAAAACCGCAAGGGCAACAAGCACAAACCAGATACTAGTTATCAGAGGAATCATACAGTAGATACTCAAGAAATTAAAGATACTCAAAAACACAACACAGTCAGTTACATCCTCAGAGGATTCAGGGCCCGTACTCATAAATTGTCACATGGTAGGAATGCTGATCTAGGATCAGGTCCCACCTGTCTCGGATAAGAATCCAGAGCTGCCATGGTGATACTCACCTTACCACATGTCAGAGTCTGTGGTGTGGCATGGAACATCCTTTTGTAGTCCTTAACCTTCACATTACAGCGAGACTTCCTCATTACAGCCTCCTCAAACTCCTTCCAGATCTCCTCACAGTCATAGCTACAGTAACACACACAGCACTTTTACCTACAGTACCAGTCAAAAGTTTGGACACACCTACTCATTCCCGGGTTTTCCTTTATTTGTACTATTTTCTACATTGTAGAATAATAGCGAAGACATCAAAACTATGAAATAACACATATGGAATCATGTTCCATGAAATAACACTTATGGAATTATGTAGTAACCAAAAAAGTGTTAAACAAATCAAAATATATTTAATATTTGAGAGTCTTCAAAGTAGCCACCCTTTGCCTTGATGACAACTTTGCACACTCTTGGAATTCTCTCAACCAGCTTCATGAGGTAATCACCTGGAATGCATTTCAATTAACAGATCTGCCTTGTTAAAAGTTAATTTGTGGAATTTATTTCCTTTTTAAGTTGTGTTGTGACAAGTTAGGGGTGGTATACAGAATATAGCCCTATTTGGTAAAATACCAAGTTCACATCAATCATTACTTAAGACATGAAGGTCAGTCAAGCCATAAAATTCCAGGATCTTTAAAGTTTCTTCAAGTGCAGTCACAAAAAACATCAAGCTCAATGATGAAACTGACTCGCATGAGGACCGCCACAGGTAAGGAAGACCCAGAGTTACCTCTGCTGCAGAGGATAAGTTCATTTGAGTTAACTGCACCTTAGATTGCAGCCCAAATAAATGCTTCACAGAGTTCAAGTAACAGACACCTCTCAACATCAACTGTTCAGAGGAGACTGCATCAATCAGGCCCTCGTGGTCGAATTGCTGCAAAGAAACCACTGCTAAAGGATGCCAATAATAAGAAGAGACTTGCTTGGGCCAAGAAATACGAGCAATGGACATTAGACCGGTGGAAATCTGTCCTTCGGTCTGATGAGTCCAAATTTTAGATTTTTGGTTCCAACTGACTTGTCTTTCTGAGACACGGAGTAGGTGAACAAATGATCTCTGCATGTGAGGTTCCCATCGTGAAGCATGGAATAGGAAGTGTGATGGTGTGGAGGTTCTTTGCTGGTGACACTGTTAAAGCACACAGTATTCTGCAGTGATATGCGATCCCATCTGGTTGGCGCTTAGTGGGACTATCATTTGTTTTTCAACAGGACATTGACTCAACATACCTCCAGGCTGTGTAAGGGCTAATTGACCAAGAAGGATTGCTGCATCAGATGACCTGACCTCCACAATCACCTGACCTCAACCCAATTGAGAAGGTTTGGGATGAGTTGGACCGCAGAGTGAAGGAAAAGCAGCCAACAAGTGCTCAGCATATGTGGGAACTCCTTCAAGACTATTGGGAAAGCATTCCAGGTGAAGCTGGTTGAGAAGAATCTAGGTGAAGCTGGTACTTTGAAGAATCTAAAATGGATTTGTTTGGATACTACATGATTCCATATGTGTTTTTATAGTTTTGATGTCTTCAATATTATTCTACAATGTAGAAAATAGTACAAATAAAGAAAACCCTTGAATGTGTAGGTGTGTCCAAACTTTTGACTGGTACTGTATATCTAATCATAGATAACATTTAAAAAAATATGTCATGTTGAGAGCATGTTGCATATAATGAAATAAGATCCCTTACAAAAAAAACACACGAAATTCACGTAATCACATGATCTCATGTGACTTTAATGTGACAACATGTCACAACATGATCTCATGTGAAATAAATGGACAACATGGGGATGCAAAAAACATGTGATGACATGAAACTACACATGACATTAAATTCGACACATTTTGCCATTGCTTATGACATGTTCATATGCTATCTGGGGTGACCCCGACCTCCAGCGTCCCCCTATCCAATTATACAGGTACAGCAATCCCTGGTTGTGATGGACAAAGTGGAAGAATTTGTGTTGTTGCAATAAAAAACATTTTTTTTCAATATTGATTTAAATAATAATGTGATTGAGGTAGGGGAGAGAAAAAAACATGAGATATTTATAAACGGCTCCCATTCTGCATGGAGAGCGCTCAGCTCTGTTTTTTAAGCAGTGCGCCCATGATATGCTCTTATCTATTCAGTTGGGGGGGGGGTCTAGAGTCGGACACGAGCTCTGCTGTACTATAAGGCAGCCCCCCACACCTCTCTGATTCAGACATATTTCATTTGAATACATTCAGTTGTACAACTGACTAACCTGTCAATATACAGTCATAACACTGTCGTGACACATATTTAGGCCTGTTGTGACATGTATTATTTTAAGGCTGGTCATGACACCTACATAAGAGTGTTAAAACCCACAAAGCCTCCCACGATAGTTATTTTATGTCTGGTTATGACACCTACATAAGAGTGTCAAATCCCACAAGACCTACCACACAAGGCGAAGCATTGCAGATTACACCATAGCCTACTTGAAAACTTCATGTGTATGTTATATAACATTTTCTGAAATGTACCATATTAAATTATTGTAATTGTGCACACATTGATGTCAGACATGTACCTACTGTACCCCAATGCTCTGTTGCTGATGACTGGGATGAATGCAGGAGCAAATTTCAGGAGCAGGACAAGACACTATCTTTGAGTGATGACTGACATATGGCCATGCTTGTGATAGGCCTATCTGGCTTATATGATTATGGTGGTCATAATTCTTCTTGACAGAATCAAAAAGTGTTGTTTTTTTTGTCCAAGTAAAACAACACACGGTGGTCATAATACTTCATGACAGTGTCATAAAGTGTATTTTCTCCAAGTTATTTAAGCAATAAGGTCCAAAGGCGCGCATGCACACACACAGTCCAACTCCCAGAGAAAGGGAGTATAATGTGGGATTAACTGTCACAGGAAGTCGTGCAGAGCCCAAAGCTTTATGATGCACTACCAATTACACTGCCTCCTTTAAACTTTTATGATCGAAGACATCGGTTACCTCTGTTTTCACGCCCTGATTAGATTTATGATTCAAGGAAATGGATGGATCGCAGTGTCCAAAAGGGTGCTTGATGTAGCAGTGTTGTAATTCTTCATTAAGTCTCACGCATTATGTTGCTAACCCATCACTCTCTAACAGGAGGGAGTGCATTCATCTTAGCTGTGACATATTCGTTCTCAACAAGTACAGAGACATCACTTACGCTTCTCCAATACAGCCCTCTCTCTCTGCCTGTGAGGCTATTATTATTTTTATTTTTTACCTTTATTTAACCAGCCAAGTGAGTTAAGAACAAATTCTTATTTTCAATGACGGCCTAGGAACAGTGGGTTAACTGCCTGTTCAGGGGCAGAACGACAGATGTACCTTGTCAGCTCGGGGTTTTGAACTTGCAACCTTTCGGTTACTAGTCCAATGCTCTAACCACTAGGCTACCCTGCCGCTATGACAGACATGGTGGGCCACTAAAACTAGTTTTTCATCCACTCCACAAATTTATTTTGGCAATTTTGGCAAGTTGGTTAGGACATCTACTTACAGAAGTAATTATTCCAAAAATTGTTCACAGACGGATTATTTCACTTATAATTCACTGTCTCACAATTCCAGTGGGTCCTCAGTTTACATACACTAAATTGACTGTGCCTTTAAACAGCTTGGAACATTCCAGAAAAGGATGTCATGGCTTTAGAAGCTTCTGATAGGCTAATTGACATCATTTGAGTCAATTGGAGGTGTACCTGTTTTTCAAGGCCTACCTTCAAACTCAGTTTCTCTTTGCTTGACATCATGGTAAAATCAAAAGAAATCAGCCAAACCTCAGAAAAAAAATTGTAGACTTCCACAAGTCTGGTTCATCCTTGGGAGCAATTTTCAAGGAAGGTACCATGTTCATCTGTACAAACAATTGTAGGCAAGTATAAACACCATGGGACCACGCAGCCGTCATACCACTCAGGAAGGAGACACGTTCTGTCTCCTAGAGATGAACGTACTTTGGTGCAAAAGGTGCAACTCAATCCCAGAACAACAGCAAAGGACCTTGTGAGGATGCTGGAGGAAACAGGTACAAAAGTATCTATATCTGTTACACCCGTTGTTGGAATGAGACCAAGGTGCAGCGTGGTTGGTGAACATCTTACTTTTATTTAAAATGAACACCAAAAAAAATACAAAAATGAACGTAAAGTTCTGCAGGCTATAGAGCAACTAACAAACTCAAGATCCCACAACTGAAGGGGGGAAAGGGCTGCCTAAGTATGATCCCCAATCAGAGACAACGATAAACAGCTGCCTCTGATTGGGATCCATACGAGGCCAACAAAGAAATAGAAACATAGATTTGCCCACCCAAGTGTCACACCCTGACCATAGTTTGCTTTGTATGTTTCTATGTTTTGGTTGGTCAGGGTGTGATCTGAGTGGGCATTCTGTGTTGGATGTCTTGTTTGTCTAATTCTATGTCTGGCCTGATATGGTTCTCAATCAGAGGCAGGTGTTAGTTATTGTCTCTGATTGGGAACCATATTTAGGTAGCCTGGGATTCACTGTGTGTTTGTGGGTGATTGTTCCTGTCTCTGTGTCTACACCAGATAGGACTGTTTAGGTTTTCGTTCATTTATTGTTTTGTTAGTTATTTCATGTCTAGTTCCTTTATTAAAGAACATTAATAACCACCACGCTGCATTTTGGTCTGCTTCTCTTTCACCAGAGGAAAACCCTTACACCAAGTCACACCCTGACCTAACCAAATAGAGAATAACAAAGGCTCTCTAAGGTCAGGCGTGACAATATCAACAGTAAAACGAGTCCAATATTGACATAACCTGAAAGGCCGCTCAGCAAGGAAGAAGCCACTGCTCCAAAACCGCCATGAAAAGCCAGACTATGGTTTGCAACTGCACATGGGGACAAAGACAGTACTTCTTGGGAAAATATCCTCTGGTCTGATGAAGCAAAAATAGAACTGTTTGGCCATAATGACCACGTTATGTTTGGAGGAAAAAGAGGGAGGCTTGCGAACCGAAGAACATCATCCCAACAGGGAAGCACGGGGTTGGCAGCATCATGTTGTGGGGGTGCTTTGCTGCAGGAGGGACTGGTGCACTTCACAAAATAGATGGCATCATGAGGCAGGAAAATTATGTGGATATATTGAAGCAACATCTCAAGACTTCAGTCAGGAAGTTAAAGCTTGGTCGCAAGTGGGTCTTCCAAATGAACAATGACCCCAAACATAATTCCAAAGTTGTGGCAAAATGACTTAAGGACAACAAAGTCAAGGTATTGGAGTGCCCATCACAAAGCCCTGACCTCAATCCTATAGAACATTTGTGGGCAGAACTGAAAAAGCGTGTGCGAGCAAGAAGGCCTACAAATTTGACTCAGTTACACCAGCTCTGTCAGAAGGAACGGGCCAAAATTCATCCAACTTATCGTGGGAAGCTTGTGGAAGGCTACACAAAACATTTGACCCAGGTTAAACAATTTAAAGGCAATGCTACCAAATACTAATTGGGTGTATGTGAACTTCTGACCCACTGGGAATGTGTTGAAAGAAATAAAAGCTGAAATAAATCATTCTCTCTGCTATTATTCTGACATTTCACATTCTCAAAATAAAGTGATGATCTTAACTGACCTAAGACAGGGAATTTTTTACATGGCCACTGATGTGATTGATTTGCGGTATAATTACATCGGAGTGAAAGGTAGCGAGATGACATGTCCTTTTAACAAATTGACGTCTGGTTTCACATGAGGTTATTGTCATTCATTGTACATTTGTACGTATTGCGCAATTCTTTTAGCTACTTTAACCATGTTTTCAGACTTGCTTCAAAGTTTGCCTGCTTTGATAGAGTCATAAGAGTAAAAATTAACCACCATAACTCCGTACCGAAACAGGAAGTACTTTAAAGGCTCATTGATAGAGGTTGGCGAAAACCCACACGCGAAGGATGTATTGACTGTGACTGTGAACCCCATTTCTTACTCAGTAATGGAGGTACAGTGAAACTTTTATGTTTTATGAGCACTTGCATTGCACCGTTGTGATCATTCCAATGAAAATACTGAAGCAGTTTGCACTCAGCGTTCATGACACAGGCAAACACACATACACACACACACACACAGAGTGCCTGGACACAGCCTGTAGCTGTGTGATATTGGCCATATACCACAAACCCCCAAGGTGCCATAATGCTATTATAAAATGGTTACGAATGTAATTAGAGCAGTAAAAATACATGTTTTGTCATACCCGTGGTATACGGTCTGATATACCATGGCTTGTCAGCCAATCAGCATTCAGGGCTCGAACCACCCAGTTTATACCACAGCATTATTGAATACTCGTTTCTGATTGGTTAAAAGGGAATTCTAGAATGGACATTAAAACCAGATAACTGGAAAGTTCGAAAATATATCGGGGCACCTTGCAATCATGACGCAATAAGCGGCTACACATGCAGACCGTACATGCTACAAAGTTACAGAATGCTAAACCAACAACCACAAAAAAACGGAATAAGATACATTGTAAATGCAGGTCCTACGAGGAACAAACTTTGCTCGGAGACTTTCATTGATTTGTTTTTGCAGAGACATATTTTTTGGGGGAGCGTTTGATGACTTAACGTGGTGAGTGATGAACAAGAATGTATCTGGTCCCTACTGTTGCAGTCATGACGCAAGTGGCGCTATGCTGTGAAGTACTTCTATGTTTCTAGTTTAACCAGCTGTTATCAGCAACTGATATTTTTTAATTTGATTGTCATATAGGCAGGTTTGCTAGCAACAAACAATTGTTCAAATTCCTAGCCTAGTGTTGGAAAAACAATGTGATCTCCTCATTATGAAGTGTTGAGTGTTCTGACGAGAAGGAAAACTTTTCTACCTATGCCAGGCAAAATCAGCCATTATCAGCTCATTGTTATGGATGTACCCAAATGAATCAGAAAACAGAAACAGAAAACAGCTACTTTGCTGTTACTCTACCTGCAAAGGGTGTGACTGTGTTAGCCGTAGCTAGCTGGCTAGCAAACAAGCAAGGGATAAGAACATTGCCATGGAACATAAAAAACGAATGGCTGGGTCGCGTCCATAAATATCGAACTAAACGAACGAATGACTGGGTCCAAAAGATGAGAAAGTATGAATTCACTTATAAAGATGAAAATATCAACAACAACAAAAAAGTATTTCTACTGGTAAAGTAAATGTGTGCTTTCATATTGTTTTCTTTATTTATTTCTCTCTCTCTCGGAAGACCTGAGCCCTAGGACCATGCCTCAGGACAACCTGGCATGATGACTCCTTGCTGTCCCCAGTCCACCTGGCCGTGCTGCTGCTCCAGTTTCAACTGTTCTGCCTGCGGCTATGGAACACTGACCTGTTCACCGGACGTGCTACCTGTCCCAGACCTGCTGTTTTCAACTCTCTAGAGACAGCAGGAGAGGTAGAGACACTCTTAATGATCGGCTATGAAAAGCCAACTGACATTTACTCCTGAGGTGCTGACTTGTTGCACCCTCAACAACTACTGTGATTATTATTATTTGTCCATGCTGGTCATTTATGAACATTTGAACATCTTGGCCATGTTCTGTTATAATCTCCACCCGGCACAGCCAGAAGAGGACTGGCCAGCCCTCACAGCCTGGTTCCTCTCTAGGTTTCTTCCTAGGTTTTGGCCTTTCTAGGGAGTTTTCCCTAGCCACCGTGCTTCTACACCTGCATTGCTTGCTGTTTGGGGTTTTAGGCTGGGTTTCTGTACAGCACTTTGCGATATCAGCTGATGTAAGAAGGGCTATATAAATACATTTGATTTGATTTTTCTTTGGCAACTGTAATCAATTGTATTTTACTGTTAGCCTGCAATACTTTATTATAAAAGGTGGCTATTTTGCCTATGTTCTACAAACACTTTTTCACATGTGAAATCAGGTTATTTTCCACATGTGAAATCATGTGGTTTTCCGTAAGGGATTCTATGTTAGAAATACATTTGATTTGTCAAGACACTAAGTCGGTCAAACTGCCTACTTTTTCATGTCTTACCCACACTTTACCTGGAATTAGGGCAAACTAGTGTTATGTAGCTGTAACATCGACCAATCACAATGTGTTTCAGGTTAGGCGTCGTCCCCATCCCAGCTGTCAAACCATCAGTGCAAAACAGGACAATGACAAACCCTGGTGAAAGAAATAACACAAGTACAATACCTCTTTGAATGTATTCATCAATGTCTATAAAGGTATTCTTTCACTCAGGTTATGGAGGTACTATTGAAAATAACTCACATAATATGAGCATGTGGAATATGCTAGAGGTCGACGAAGACTTCTGAAAGGTCATGGTGTTCAGAGCTCATGGATGGAGCTCTCCAAGGTAAGCCCCAGACCCCTCTTACTTTCAGAGTTAGGCCCTGTCACTGTCAATAGAGAAAGAAATAGTGAGTGAGAGTAACGAAGTGTGTGTATGTGTGTGCACGTGCTTGGTGACATCAATTGACATCAAGAGTGTGAAGTCAATGAAGAGACCAAATCAAATCAAACTTTATTTGAGACATGCCCTGAATACAACAAGTGTAGACTTTACCATGAAATGCTTACTTACAAGCCCTTAACCAACAGTGCAGTTCAAGAAGAAGAAAATATTTACCAAGTAGGCTAAAATAAAAAGTAATAATAAAAAGTAACACAATAAGAATAACGAGGCTATATACAGGGGGCACCGGTACCGAGTCAGTGTGCAGGGGTACAGGCTAGTTGAGGTAATCTGCACATGTAGGTGGGGGCGAAGTGACTATGCATAGGTAACTAACAAACAGCGAATAGCAGCAGTGTACAAGAGGGGGGACACTCATTGTAATTTCATGCTCTCTCTCTCTCTCTCTCTCTCTCTCTCTCTCTCTCTCTCTCTCTCTCTCTCTCTGTGTGTGTGGGTGGTTGCATGCTTGGTGACCTCAAGTGTGAGGTAAAAGAAGAGACAACCCATGTGTTATCCCAAATGTGACTCTAATTATAATTTCACGCTATACTACTAGGAAGCACATTTGTGCAATGGGGGAGAGGTCAACCACTAGAAGTTTGCAGAAAGACATACCAACAGGCCATACATAGTGTCAGGTTAACATTTTTTGGTAGGTAGTGTAGGATTCTGGTCAGTGTGTGTAATAGTGATGAGTTGGTGTTGGTAGGGTATGTCGGAGGGTAGGACTTTAGTTAGAGATAGAGTTTATGAGTTGGGTTAGTAGAGTAACAGTGTTTACAAGTGGCTGGCAGAGCTCCTTGCGTCTCTCACTAGTCTCAAGAGAACACACACTGGGTTTGTTGCCTGTTAAATCTAATCAGCTAAGGGAATGTGGCTGTCTCTTCCCACTGTCTTTGTGTCCTGTCATAAAGGTGGTTGCCTTTCAGCTGTTTACAGTAGATGTAAGGGTAAACAGTCCATCAAGCACACACACTCAAAATAAGGCAGGCATTACTGATGAATGATATTTTTTGTTTTGGTCATTTTTTTGTTAAAAGCCAATCATCCATTTTCTTATCACTCATGAAGTAAAGTACAGTTCAACTCACCAACTCAACACAAATACCTTACCTACGATTAGAATCAATCAACAGGAAACAATAACATGGTAATACATCAGTAATCATGTCAAACATATTCAATAGAAACACTCAGTCCAAAAACAAATACATAAAAACCAGCCAAAGACCAAGAAGTGCTTACCACTGCATAAGAAGGGACACGAACATTGATGAGTTGATGAACAGTTAGCTCCACAACATCTGGATGTCCGTACGAGTGGTGTTAATTTCCCTCCCTGCACAGTAGCAGTGTCCTGGGGTTGTGCAGTGGACATTACCCTCCTCCCTTGGCAACTAAGAAACCTGAGGGGCTGGGCTCCCAAGACAGACACAGCCCTATCCCAACCCATAGAGCTGGTCTGAGGGAATAAACTAGGCCTTTTCTTGCCACAGACAGATGGCCCGCATGACTCTCATTACAACCGTCTCCACACAGAGGGCAGGAAAAGGACTCTGGGGAAGGACACTTACCATATGCAGGGACAGGGGCGAGCACACATATATCATATGAATACATAAAGATAAGATTTTTTAATTTACTTATATTTATTTTAAAGCTGGAAAAGGGGTGGATTGCCAATCAACATACGGTGTGTGCAGTATCACTTAGTGGCCAGGAGATGGTGTTAATTGTCTTGTTTTTATGCAAGTTATGGTTTCAATCCCCATCCCAGCCTTGTACTCTGTTTCAATCATACAGTCGTGGCCAAAAGTTTTGAGAATGACACAAAAATGAGTTTTCACAAAGTCTGCTACCTCAGTTTGTATGATGGAAATTTGCATACACTCCAGAATGTTATGAAGAGTGATCAGATGAATTGCAATTAATTGCCGTGCAAATGAACTGAATCCCCAAATAACATTTCCACTGCATTTCAGCCTTACCACAAAAGGACCAGATGACATCATGTCAGTGATTCTCTCGTTAACACATGTTTGAGTGTTGACGAGGACAAGGCTGGAGATCACTCTGTCATGTTGATTGAGTTCGAATAACAGACTTGAAGCTTCAAAAGGAGGGTGGTGCTTGGAATCATTGTTCTTCCTCTGCCAAACATGGTTACCTGCAAGGAAACGCGTGCCATCATCATTGCTTTGCACAAAAGGGCTTCACAGGCAAGGATATTGCTGCCAGTAAGATTGCACCTAAATCAACCATTTTTCGGATCATCAAGAAGTTCAAGGAGAGCGGTTCAATTGTTGTGAAGAAGGCTTCAGGGTGCCCAAGAAAGTCCAGCAAGCGCCAGGACCACCTGCTGGGATGGCAGGGTAACTTAGTGGTTAGAGTGTTGGACTAGTAACCGGAAGGTTGCAAGTTCAAACCCCCGAGCTGACAAGGTACAAATCTGTCGTTCTGCCCCTGAACAGGCAGTTAACCTAGGCTGTCATTGAAAATAAGAATTTGTTCTTAACTGACTTGCCTAGTTAAATAAAGGTAAAATAAATTGCAGGATCAGGGAACCACCAGTACAGAGCTTGCTCAGGAATGGCAGCAGGCAGGTGTGAGTGTATCTGCACACAGTGAGGCAAAGACTTTTGGAGGATGGCCTGGTGTCAAGAAGGGCAGCAAAGAAGCCACTTCTTTCCAGGAAAAACATCAAGGACAGACTGATGTTCTGCAAAAGGTACAGGGATTGGACTGCTGAGGACTGGGGTAAAGTCATTTCCTTTGATGAATCCCCTTTCCGATTGTTTGGGGCATCCGGAAAAAAGCTTGTCCGGAGAAGACAAGGTGAGTGCTACCATCAGTCCTATGTCATGCCAACAGTAAAGCATCCTGAGACCATTCATGTGTGGGGTTGCTTCTTAGCCAAGGGAGTGGGCTCACTCACAATTTTGCCTAAGAACACAGCTATGAATAAAGAATGGTACTTACACATCCTCCGAGAGCAGCTTCTCCCAACCATCCAGGAACAGTTTGGTGACAAACAATGCCTTTTCCAGCATGATGGAGCACCTTGCCATAAGGCAAAAGAAAAACATTGATATTTTGGGTCCATGGCCAGGAAACTCCCCAGACCTTAATCTCATTGAGAACTTGTGGACAATCCTCAATAGGCGGGTGGACAAACAAAAACCCACAAATTCTGACAAACTCCAAGCATTGCTTATGCAAGAATGGGCTGCCATCAGTCAGGATGTGGCCCAGAAGTTAATTGACAGCATGCCAGGGCGGATTGCAGAGGTCTTGAAAAAGAAGGGTCAACACTGCAAATATTGACTCTTTGCATCAACTTCATGTAATTGTCAATAAAAGCCTTTGACACTTATGTAATGCTTGTAATTATACTTCAGTATTCCATAGTAATATCTCACAAAAATATTTAAAGACACTGACGCAGCAAACTTTGTGAAAATTAATATTTGTGTCATTCTCAAAACATTTGGCCACGACTGTACACTACCAGGAAGTTGATCCTTCCATCACATACAGTATAATAAAAATTGCATGATTATAATTATAATTTGTAGATTATAACCCCTCTCCTCTCCCCGAGAACTCTTCCCCCGTGTTATTGCTGTAAAATAGACTGTTGTTTCTCTTAGCCAATTTACCTGGTCAAATGAACACATATTTTAATGTCTGTTTCATGCAAATCATTATTTCTGCTGATATCTTGGTAAACCAGGTTACACAGAACTCTGATATAGAACTACAGACACTTTCGGGTAATATACATATTGTAGGGAATACATGTTTAATTTCAGTTTAATTGTATATATCAACAGCAGATAGTCTTACATTATCATATTTAATTTCACAAATAAATATATCCAATACATGTCTTCACTCTTATAACATATTGATGTGTGTGTGTGTGTGTTTCCATCTTGTCCTGTGCACATGTTCTCCCCTGCTACAGATGAAGCTAGAGACCAGAAAACATACATACAGAGAGAAACATTACATCACTCTTGTCATCACGCAATACAATAATCAGTATTGAAGGACTGCAATTCCTACAATTGATGCATAGAAACTGTACTATGGCTTGCTGTTTTTTTGCAAGAAAAATAGGCAAGCAAACAACATTTTTTAATGTAGATGTTAAACGTGGTTGAGGGATTACTGGTCATACCTTTCGGAGGTCCAGCACATCCTGCAGCATATAGCGGATTCTGGGGGAGGTTGTCCTATTCTTCACAATCTTCACAATCGCGTTGTAGTACTGATCCATTCTGGGCTGCGGAAGTATAGACAGGCCAAGTGAATGTAGTTGACGGATTTGTAGACCTGAATCTATTGGATTGATCTATCCAATCATTTGGAATTAAAATGCACTGTACTGTACTCATAGAAATATAACAGATCACATGAATAAATCAATACAGTGCTGTACCCTGGCCTTCTCTGAGCCCTTGTCGATGGTGGGGAGCATTATGCACAGACACTCCAGAGAGTTATCGTCGCCGTCCTTTGCAAGCTTTACGAGGCAATCGTGCATAATGGCTTCTGTAAGTATCTTCAACTGGAACAACTCGCAAATGAATCTGATGTTGCCTAGAGACCGTCTGCACCACATGGCCTTGGCCTCCTCCTCCAATCGCTGGCTGACCTCCCCCTGGAAGGTTTGGACAAGCTTCACAAGCTGCATCAGAGTTTTTTTATGCACTTTATGGGAATTTAATTGGGAATAACACAATTTATTTCCACTGCAATGAGCAAGGAGCAAGTTCCGATGTCATATACTGTATGTCAAATATGTGTTCAGTGTGTTCTGTCTATGGAGTAACCAAGAAACATTTGTTTTAATGACACACATATTGTAGTGAAATCAGGGCTAGGAACTAGCAACTGTCAATCCAACCCCTTAGTTGTTAAACCAAGAGATCCAGACCTCTTTCCAAGGTCACAAGATGTCAGTTTAAGCTACTCCCTAAAATATGTTATTGTACCTTGGTGGTGGTGTCCAGCTCCTTCTGCTTTCCTCCAAAGAGCTCAGATGTATTATTCTGAAACTCAAACTGGCATCGATTCAGAAGTAATTTACGGAAATTCAAAGTCACTCCCGGATTACATGACGTTGGCACTTTGAGCTGAAGAGTAAAAAGGATGTTACAAAAGTCAAAATGCCTGTGAATCAATGTTTTAAGTGGTCCTCACATTTGGCAAACAAGAGCTAAGACAACAGGAGACGGGCACAAACACAGTTGCAGACATACCCACATTAGGCAGCGGCACAAGTTGGCGTAGACCGCAGAGCAGGCAGGGTGTGCAATGGCCCTCTCATATATGAGGTCAATGATGCCCTTCAGCTTGGCTTCTGTGTCAATGGTGAGCTCAGTCACTACCACCATCAACTCCCTGAAGTTCTTAGGAGTCAGCCTGTCCAGGATGTGAGACATAGGGACAAACAGCTTCTGCATCTGTGGATCTTCAGCTTGCATGGTTTCCTTCAAGCCCTTTAGGAGAGATATGGGTGACATGGCAAAATATCACTGGCAATATTCCATTTAGAAGGTACTACAACACAACTACAGTAGGCACTTACCAGGTTCTGTTCTACTGAATCCTCACTGACAAGATTGCCAGTTATATCTAGACCAGATCCAAAGATTAGAGAGAGAGAGAGAGATATAAGTAGAGAGAGACAGAGAGCAGAAAAATAAATACATCAATGTTGAGCCGCTGGTAGTGTCCTAGTGGAGACTGTAGACAATGTACATTTTCACTGTCTGAGCTTTGCTACCTATAGAATATACTGTACACATCCTCAGCTGTCTAGAAGAAGACATAAGGAAAAAGAGAATGGAATTATCTTCTACACAGAACAATCCATTAATCGACACATTGAGTCATATTTAATAAGTACCTGCTTTAGAGACCTTCCCCAGTTCCTCTGAGCAGACATCCTCTAGTTTTTCTTTCAGTGTAGAGGTGGACATCTTAATTGTCTGAAAATATACTTCATGACCAACAGGAATCCTAGGTATGTCTTCAAATCCAAGGGGGGTGAATAGAGACTTGCAGCTCTAGATTCAAACAGAAATAAAAGAGAGATGCAGGATGGTAGATATATTTCTAACATGGTTCTGAGAGTTACTAATGCTGCAGTACCTGGAGGAAATGGATGTGATCCTCTGTCTGTGTCAGCAGTATAATGTTGGCATCAATCTTCCTCAGTTCAACATTGTCCTTCTCCAGGGTATCTAGAAGTCCTTCAGTCTCGCTCACTATATCCCTCTCCTTAGCTTTGATCATCTCTCTCACCTCAGAGCGTCTTCTCTCAATGAAGCGGATCAGCTCAGTGAAGGTCCTCTCACTGTCCACCACAGCTTCCTGTGCAGAGCACTGATAGGGAATTCAGAAAGTAGAAATGTAATTGAAGCCGCCAACGTAATGTACTTGTTTACAACCTACATTGTTGCGGTTCACAACATACCTGGTTGTAAGTTTGAATAATTCCTGAAAACATTCTGTAGTTTTATTTTAGCATTGAAAATATGGCTCTACTTGAGCTCCATGAACCAGTTGCCCACAGTGAGAAACAGGTTGAGTGACCAATTTCTCTGCTAATCTAACTACAGGAGAGCCATCCGGAAATGAGCCAAGAAATGCCCCTGACATGTTTACCGACAACAGCCTGTGCGGACGAACAGTTAATTAAACGCTTTGACTAGTACATGAGAATTCATTACATGATTTTCTGTTGATATCCTGACACACGGCAGCCACCCTCTGCTTTTAGACGTTTCTCTTTGCAATGTGTTTTGTCCTTTAATGCTTCCATATTTTCCAGATCAAAACTTACCTTGACAGAACCCATCATGTTTTGCAGGTCCAGCATCACATTTTCCCTCTTCTTGATTTTCTGCTGACATTCCCTTTGTACCTTCCTCACCTGTTCCTGTGAATATACATATTAAACCCTATTTGATAGTGTTAATGCTGTGACGACAACAACAACAACAACAACAACAACAAGATTACACTGAAAGACAAAAGCTTTCTGGCAGTTGGGCATACCTGTTTCTTTGCCCTTTCAGCAGGAGCTACAACAGTTTCATGACCTCTGTGTTGATCTATAGCACACTGATAACAAATGCATTGTTGATCAGTGCAGCAGTAGACCTCCAACAGTTTGCCATGGTGAGGGCAGATCCTCTCCTTTAGTTGCGTGGAGGCTTTACACAGACTATGTTTCTTCAACGCTGTTGACTCATAGTGGAGCTGAATGTGAGTCTCGCAGTACGAGGCCAGACACACCAAACAGGACTTCACTGCTCTGTGTTGTTTACCAGTACAGATGTCACATGGCACATCTCCAGGTCCAGCATACGGCAGAGAAGGGGAATCTTCTTGTCCTGTTTTCTTCAGTTTCCCCACTAGTTCAGTTAGCATGTTGTTTCTGCTCAGGACAGGCCTTGGGGTAAAGGTCTGTCTGCATTGAGGGCAGCTGTAGATAAGCTTTTGATCATCCTGATCCCAGTGACCCTTAATACAAACTTTACAGTAGCTGTGTCCACATGGAATAGTCACCGGATCGTTCAGTAAATCCAGACAGATTGAGCAACTAAACTCATCCAGGGACACTGAAATACAGGCCTCTGCCATGGTCACTGTCCTTAAAAACACTGAGAATAGTCACATTCAGTTTCACTTCTCTGAAACAGTTCTTCTTCACAACGAACAGGCAGGTGCATACATCGCCACCTACTGTACTAGAGTGTGAGTTCAGTCACAACCTATCTTTTATTTATTTAACTAGGCAAGTCAGTTTCTTATTTACAATGACGGCCTTCCCCGGCAAAACCCTAACCCAGACGATACTGGGTCAATTGCCCACCGCCCTATGGGACTCCCAATCATGGCCAGTTGTGATACAGCCTGGAATCGAACCAGGTTCTGTAGTGATGCCTCTAGCACTGAGATGCAGTGTCTTAGACCGCTGCGTCACTCGGGAGCTCTTTGTAACTATACCATTATATTCTCTTAACTAACCCTACATTTCTAATAAAAAAAATTCCCAACAAACCTCATCACTCCCATCATCCCCACACAAAATACCAGCCACTCCCCATGTCCGTCCAACCTCTCTTTATATATATTTTTATTTAACCTTTATTTAACCTCTCTGACTCTTTCAAACAACATCTCACTTTCTACGTCATACATTTCAAAAAATAATAATACATGTTCAACCGTTTCCTCTATCATTACACATTCCAGTACCATGATTCCATCAATTTCAAAGATGAATTAAATCTCGTAAACCCTAATCTCACCTACACAACATCAATTCCTCCCTTTCATCTCCATTATATGACACTATACCCCGTACAGATTTCCTTGTACTGTTTGCCCATTCTACTTTCATCTCATTGTCTATGCCAGCAATCTAACCCATTTTTTAGAATCAATGTTTTAATTTCGCTTCTACCCAACTGCACCTGTATATCCACAATATTATTTTTCACTGGTCGTGTTGCTATTATATCCACTATATCATTTCCATACACTCCTGTATGAGCCCTAATCCAACAGAACTGGATTTCAATACCAATTCCAATAACCCCAACAACAGCAGCATTATTTATAATCCTAAATTCTCATGTTCTGACTTTATAGATCTTAAACTACATCAAATTGATGCAGTCCCAACATATTATTACTCTTCTTGGTTGCACCACCTCTATCCATGGCAATCCAACAATTATCACAACCACTTCTGTTGCATAGACAGATAACTCATTTTAGTCTCTTCCATTAATTAAAGTCAGGAATTAATACACCTGCTCCTGTGGGATCCTTTGAACCATCTGTATACACTGCAAGACAATAATAATACAACTGATTACTAATATATTGATCCAGTACTGTTCCTACATTATCTTCTTCACACCACTGTTTCCTTTCTTCAATCAGGCTAAGATCAACATGGGGTATTGAATAAAACCACGGTGGCACATTTCTGAAAGTTTTTCAATGAGTCAGTGGGAGATCGGCCTTTACCTGCAAGTGTAGAACATAGTTGGATAGAGGGTACACCTTTGCCATTATGGCTTCTGTGACAGCATGGGCAGCAACACTGAGGCTTATCTCCATGTTAAAGTAGTACATTTCTTTGTCTTCTATTTCTATTAGTTGATTGACACTCGCTAAACAAACTGAAAGGGTGCATACTGCCACCTGGATTGGGTTGTTTGAACAGGCATTAAGTCAAGGTTGGTCATTCACTGCCACTTTCATTTTTGGAACGTTTGCTCATAGGCTGATCTGGATGTTATTTTGTTATTTTCTGTGTGATCCTTCCTTAACCTAGGGTTTCCCAAACTTGGTCCTGGGGCCCCACTTGGGTCACATTTTGGTTTTTGCCCTAGCAGTACACAGCTGGTTCAAATAACCCTGCCTTAACCCATGTCAAGTGTTAACAGTGTTTGGCCACCAAGTGCTAAAAGTCAGTATCTAAATAACGTGTGTGAAATGCTAGATGGTGTACTTGATGTAAACAGAGAGGTCTACTTTCTTTTGGACCTGAATATTGAATGGTTTTCATCAAGCAGTCCACTCAAGAGGTAGCTTCTCACTGTAACCAGTGCCTGTAATCTAGTTCAGGTTATTAATTAACCTACCCCCCCTTGGGTTGTGCCGTGGCGGAGATCTTTGTGGGCTATACTCAGCCTTGTCTCAGGATGGTAAGTTGCTGGTTGAAGATATCCCTCTAGTGGTGTGGGGGCTGTGCTTTGGCAAAGTGGGTGGGGTTATATCCTTCCTGTTTGGCCCTGTCCTCGGATGGGGCCACAGTGTCTCCTGACCCCTCCTGTCTCTGCCTCCAGTATTTATGCTGCAGTAGTTTATGTGTCGGGGGGCTAGGGTCAGTTTGTTATATCTGGAGTACTTCTCCTGTCCTATTCGGTGTCCTGTGTGAATTTAAGTGTGCTTTCTCTAATTCTCTCTTTCTTTCTCTCTCTCGGAGGACCATGCCTCAGGACTACCTGACATGATGACTCCTTGCTGTCCCCAGTCCACCTGGCCGTGCTGCTGCTCCAGTTTCAACTGTTCTGCCTTATTATTATTGGACCATGCTGGTCATTTATGAACATTTGAACACCTTGGCCATGTTCTGTTATAATCTCCACCGGCACAGCCAGAAGAGGACTGGCCACCCCACATAGCCTGGTTCCTCTTTAGGTTTCTTCCTAGGTTTTGGCCTTTCTAGAGAGTTTTTCCTAGCCACCGTGCTTCTACACCTGCATTGCTTGCTGTTTGGGGTTTTAGGCTGGGTTTCTGTACAGCACTTTGAGATATCAACTGATGTACGAAGGGCTATATAAATACATTTGATTTGATTTGATACCAGGGTGTTTACAAACACTACAGGAACAAGATCATCCACATGTATAGGTCACATTTTTACAAATACTGTAGAACTCTGTTCTAAAGCTGTACCCATATCCATTGGATGCAGTGATCACAATATAGTGGCTATATCTAGGAGAACCAAGGTTCCAACAGCTGGGCCTAAAAGAGTGTACAAGAGATCGTATAAAGTATGTTGCTGTGACCCTTATGTAGATGATGTAAAACATATTTGTTGATCTGATGTGATCAATAAGGAGCATCCAGGCGCTGCATTTCATAAATTTATGAAATAGCTTCTTCCAATTATTGATAAACATGCACCTGTTAAAATACTGTAAGGCTCCATGGATCGATGAGGAATTGAAAAACGGTATGGTTGAAAGAGATGGGGCAAAAGGAGTGGCTAATAAGTCTGGCTGCACATCTGACTAGCTGACATTGTAAATTGAGAAATTATGTGACAGAGCTATTTATCTAATAGAATTCAGAGGGTTTTCTTTAATGGAAGCTTATCTAAATGTCAAGCATGTTGTGTACCCAGGGCAGTTGTCTAGGCCCTCTACTTTTTTATATTTTTACCAATGACATGCCACATCTCTAAAATTAAGAGAATTGTATTTGGTACAAATCATTCCCTAATCTTTATTTTATTTGTGATACAGCCTGGATTCGAACCAGGGCGTCTGTAGTGATGCCTCTAGCACAGAGATGCAGTGCCATAGACCGCTGCGCCACTTGGGAGACCTCAGCTGAATCTGATAATTGTCATGACTTTCCAGTCCTGAGATGGAGATCGGGGGTGCCGGCTAGGCAACAATATTTACATTTTTGATAATGTGGAAATGTTCAGTGGATACTAGAAGAAACCTCATGTCGAATTCATTTTTGATGTTGTGACATCATGAAAGACGGTAGAACCAGATGTAGACTGTGCCTCTGTCTACAGTTCTCAATTATGAGGTTTGCATCTGAATGTTGTTTAAAATGAATGACTAAGTATCTTAACACCTTTTAAAAGATAGAAATGTGATTTAAGTCTTCTAAATGAGAAAATGGTTTTTCATGTCAAGTTTACCAAGTCAGTAACCACACCCACCTGAGCACAGAGATTATGCAAAATGTAATGGAACACCCTTTTCCCCCAAGTGTTTAAAAGGACGTGCTGAAGAATTAACATATTAGACCAGTTACGTGCAGCGCCAGCTGAATACATTACAAATGGTAGAGAAATCTACCACTCTATAGACCAAGCAGACTAAAGCGTGAGCCGGTTGTTGCAAAATTGATTAAAACTACAACTCTAAAAACTAAAACTACAAGACCAGAGAACGTGAGGACGCTGGTCCCCACTTTGAAAAGGTTGCCACTCTATAGACCAAGCAGGCTGAGATGTAAGCCGAATGTTGCATAATGGTTTTAAACTCTGAAGCTATCGATCACTACAGAAGAAGCCAATCCTAGATGTCGCGTTAATAGTCTGCAGCTGGAAACGTACGTAGCCTAGGATGAGAACACCGACAACCTCTGAAGCATTCTAACGAGATCAACTCTGAGAACTACTGTACAGGGTAAGTCGAAGTATCTATTCTTAACACCACCATGACCAGGAGCTCTACCTAAGGACATGGTGAACTCCGGTGGCCGAACCAGAGTCGTACACTCAACATCTCTGTGACCAAAGGATTTGGACGATCAAGGACAGCTCAATCGTAAATACATAAATTGCATACTCTTTTTCCAAATGAGCGGTTATTAGAGTGGTTCAGAATTTGTATTTCGTGAGCGTAGCTTCCCAACGTCCAATAGAGTAACTCCTTTGTCTCCCTTCCTCCCCTCTCTGAATTCGCCACTGTGTTATAACCAAACTGTCCTGCTTTGTTAGACTTCTAGGGACTATTTACTGTGTAATGATATTGTGTGTTTGTGTATTCTGTAATTGTTTAATTAGTTAGTAAATAAATAATTGAGCCAACTTGTGTATTGCTGATTCATCAATAAAGTAGGGTTCATGCAGACGAGAAGAAATTAGGACGTTCAGAATGACTGATGAGGTAAGAATATATTAATAAGTGACTGTAATCGATAAGATATGAAAATATCTGAACAGAGTTAAATTAGGAATATAGTAACTCTTCAAACAACATTTTCCCGTGGTGCCCCGACTTCTTAGTTAATTAATGTTACATTAGTTTAATCACATAATAATAATAATTACAAAGAGAATTGATTTGATATAAGTCTTCACATTAATGAATAGTCACGTCACGACATAATGAATGGTTTGGATGTTGAACAAGTTGAGGAGACTAAATTACTTTGTGTTACCTTAGATTGTAAACTGTCATGGTCAAAACATATAGATTCAATGGTTGTAAAGATGGGGAAAGGTATGTCTGTAATAAAGACATGTTCTGCTTTTTTGACATCACACTCCACAAAGCAAGTCCTGCAGGTCCTTTTGTCTTAATCTTGATTATTGTCCAATCATGTGGTCATGTAGTTAAGCTGCAGCTAGCCCAGAACAGAGAGGCACGTCTTGCTCTTAATTGTAATCAGAGGGCTAATATAAATACTATGCTTGCCAGTCCCTCTTGGCTAAGAGTTGAGGAGAGACTGACTACATCATTTCTTTTTATAAGAAAAAAAGTGTGTTGAAAATTTCAAATTGCTTCCGGAGTGAACTTACGCACAGCTCTGACACACTTACACTACCAGACATGCCACCAGGGGTCTTTTCATAGTCCCCAAATCCAGAACAAATTCAAGAAAGCGTACAGTATTATTATATAGAGATATTATTGCATGGATCTCCTTTCCATCTCATTTGCTAAAATGAACAGCAAACCTGGTTTAAAAAAACAGATAAAGCAACACCTCACGGCACAACACCTCGACCTATTTGATCTAGATATTTTGTGTGTATGTATTGACATGTAGGTTGTGTGTGCCATTTTTAAATGTATAGATCTGTCCTTGAACTGTTCATGTCCTGGGGCCGGATTCACGAAACATTACTTACGAAAAAACTTAAGAAAGAAAATAAGAAGTTCATAAGATACAGTTGAATTCGGAAGTTTACATACAGCTTAGCCAAATACATTTAAACTCAGTTCTTCACAATTTCTGACATTTAATCTAAGTAAAAATTCCCTGTCTTAGGTCAGTTAGGATCACCACTTTATTTTAAGAATGTGAAATGTTAGAATAATAGTAGAGATTTATTTCAGATTATATTTTTCTCATCACATTCCCAGGGGGTCAGAGGTTTGCATACACTCACACTCAATTAGTATTTGGTAGCATTGCCTTTAAATTGTTTAACTTGGGGCAAACGTTTCGGGTAGCCTTTCACAAGCTTCCCACAATAAGTTGAGTGAATTTTGGACCATTCCTCCTGACAGAGCTGATGTAACTGAGTCAGGTTTGTAGGCCTCCTTGCTCACACATGCTTTTTCAGTTCTCCCCACACATTTTCTATAGGCTTGAGGTCAGGGCTTTGTGATGGCCACTCTAATACCTTTACTTTGTTGTCCTTAATCGATGTTGCCACAACTTTGGAAGTATGCTTGGGGTCATTGTCCATTTGGAAGACCCATTTGCGACCAAGCATTAACTGATGTCTTTAGATGTTGCTTCAATATATCCACATAATTTTCCACCTCATGATGCCATCTATTTTGTGAAGTGCACCAGTCCCTCCTGCAGCAAAGCACCCCCACAACATAATGCTTCCACCCCCGTGCTTCACGGTTGGGATGGTGTTCTTCAGCTTGCAAGCGTCCCCCTTTTTCCTCCCAAAATAATGATAGTCATTAGGGCCAAACAGTTATATTTTTGTTTCATCAGACCAGAGGACATTTCTCCAAAAAGTACGATCTTTGTCCCCATGTGCAGTTGCAAACCGTAGTCTGGCATTCTATGGTGGTTTTGGAGCAGTGGCTTCTTCCTTGCTGAGCGGCCTTTCAGGTTATGTCAATATAGGACTTGTTTTACTGTTGATATACATACTTTTGTACCCGTTTCCTCCAGCATCTTCACAAGGTCCTTTGCTGTTGTTCTGAGATTGATTTGCACTTTTCGCACCCAAGTACATTCATCTCTAGGAGACAAAACGTGTCTCCTTCCTGAGCAGTATGAGGCTGCGTTGTCCCATGGTGTTTATACTTGCGTACTAAATCAAATCAAATTTTATTTGTCACATACACATGGTTAGCAGATGTTAATGCAAGTGTAGCGAAATGCTTGTGCTTCTAGTTCCGACAATGCAGTAATAACCAACGAGTAATCTAACTAACAATTCCAAAATTACTACCTTATACACACACAAGTGTAAAGTTGTAAAGAATATGTACATACAGATAAATGAATGAGTGATGGTACAGAGTGGCATAGGCAAGATGCAGTATCGAGTACAGTATATACAAATGAGACGAGTATGTAAACAAATTGTTTGTACAGATGAACATGGTACCTTCAGGCATTTGGAAATGATTTCCAAGGATGAACCATACTTGTGGAGGTCTACAACTTTTTTCTGAGGTCTTAGCTGATTTCTTTTGATTTTCCCATGATGTCAAGCAAAGAGAAGCACTGAGTTCGAAGGTATGCTTTGAAATACATCCACAGGTACACCTCCAATTGACTTAAATGATGTCAATTAGCCTATCAGGAGCTTCTAAAGCCATGACATAATTTTCTGGAATTTTTCAAGCTGTTGAAAGGCACAGTAAATTTAGTGTATGTAAACAACTTAAACTTTAAAGTTAAATAAACTGTAAACAATTGTTGGTAAACATTTCTTGTGTCATGCAGAAAGTAGATTTCCTAACTGACTTGCCAATACTATAGTTTGTGGTTGAAAAACCAGTTTTAATGACTCCATCCTAAGTGTAAGCAAACTTCGCACTTCAACTGTAGTTTGTGAATGTAATTCCTCAAACTGTTCTTAGAAATGTGTAGTTTTCTTAGGAACTTCGTAAATATCTACTTATGTGGCATTGACATTAGTGACGTGCTTGAAACCAATAAATACGCCTATGTGACAGGGATGATAGGATTTGGCCCACTATAATAAAGTGTTGATATTTCAATTTTATTAAATGTATTTTTTTGCTTTATGTCTCGAATAAAATGTTTTAGTTGGCTCGCGAACCCTTCACACACAAACAAAAAAAACATTTTTCACACATAGCTACTGTACATCAAAACCAAAAATGTGTAACCAAGGAAAGCGCAATAAAAACTTCAGTAAACAAGAGCTTGAAGTGATGGTGGAGGAAATAGCAGCCAGGAAATGGTTGCTGTTGGGGAGACTTGATAACTGCAGATTCACTGCAGAGACCAAAAAGAGAGGATGGGCGAGAGTGGCCGAGTCAGTCTCTGCCATCAGGGGTATGGCAAGGGACAGTGATGCAGTAAAAAAGAAGTGTTCCGACATCAAGTCGATTGCTAAGAAGAAGGGAGCTGAGATCATTCATGTGGACCAGCTGGAGGAGAAGGTGTCATCCATCATAGAGATGGTGGTAAAGGGACTGCGCGACCGTTAAATTCATTAGCTACGTTAGCTAGCTGTAAAGACATTATAGCCAACATAGCTAACGTTAACATCGTTACAAAAGTAACCATTCGTCTCAAGACAAGGGTTTAGCTGTCCTAACGTTAAGTACATTTCAAATAAGACATCCTAAAGCATTATTTTCAATAATACCATTTCTTCTGATCTTTTTTCTTAGGAAGAAACTTAGGTAAAACTTTAAGAACATTTCTAACAACTTTATTGAGGAATAGCAACTTTGCTTAACTTTCTTCTTAAATCCAAAAATAAGGGGGAAAAAATGCCAGTTAAGAATTGTATTCTTAAAGTTTTGTTAATCCGGCCTCTGGACCCCAGGGAGAGGAGCTGCGGCTTTCACCACAGATAATGGGGATACTAATAAGATACAACAAATACCATAGGAAGTCCCACACAATTGACTAGTCCATGCTAAAACAAACTTTGGGGGCAAGTTTGCCCTCTATCCAATTCTACTGTGTAGAGGTGTTGCCAAAATATTAAAGGGAAATACTACTGTTTTATCAGATGGTCTTACATGGCAAGTCATTTTTAAAGGATGGAACTAGAACGTTCATTCTGGAACTGATGCCTGTAATTAATCTGTATAAACATTAATGTCACCCCTGGAAATGACTAGTCACAGTATCCACTATGTTTATATCATCAGGTACTTTATTTGTAAGCATATTACAACAAAAGCTAGGTTTCCACTCAATTGGCAACAGATTTTCATGCAAATGTTCTAATATTTGCATTTTCCCACCAGAGATGTGTCCATCAAATTGACTTGTAGGTGATGACATAGTGCACATAAATACAACTTTTGCAGTTAAATTCCTGCATGTACCAAATGAAAAATACAAGTAAAATGGGTTTCCATTGCATTTTAAACTCTACTGATGGTTTTGCAACAAAATATGTTGTGTTATAGAGCGAATGTGCCCACTCTGGTATCTACTGTAGCCAACCGCTCGAAGATACAGTGGGGGTATAGCATACATGAGATTATTATTTGCCAAAAAGAGATATTTTATATGTCAAAAAGCAGCCAAGCATTGATCATGTCAGAATAAGACCCTGGATGTTGATTGGAAAGGAGCATCAAGTTCATCACCTCGCACTTTCACCTCCCTGAAGTTAATAAACTTCAATGCTTTCCCGAGTCATAGTGGGAGGACCAGACAGCATGTCATGTTGTGACTCCAAGTTTACTTCGATATGATGGTTAGTCCCCCATGATGAAACCGAGAAGGGGACTGTGGATCGGTCTCCATCCATTTGTCCATGTGAACGTTAGTCACACACGATCTCAGACACCACTGGTCCAATTTCGACAAAACTTGGGTGAATAATGCGTCCTTCGATAGAGATCCAGCAGTTACAAAATTACACCGATTGGCCCAAGGCAGAAGCTATAATAATTAACTGAAATGTGGAAGAGGCGAAATGAGAGGGATAACTGGGCACAAAATGTGTCTTCTCCTGCAGGTGGTGTTTTTTCTTTGGCCAATGACAGAGTACAGGGAGTGGATTAGCTAAAGCGACGGCAGCGGTCAACAACCAGGGCTGCCTGCTGGCCCGGCAACATCTGCCAAGCTCACCGGGCCAGTTAATCAAGCTTTCATTTAGCAAGACCTGATGAGAAGTTTGATATGTGCCCAAGCCAACCACACAAAGGCACGATGGATTCATTTTCCCAGGTTGACACAGACATGCTCAGGAAAGTGATATCACAACTTAAGCCATGAGCTGGCCTGGCAACATCTGCCTTCTCGATCCTATTTCCACCACCTTCAAAATAGTTTTTTAATTGCACATCTAAAGTACAATCTATTGTTAATCAATTTTTTTCATTTTTGAAAAAAATCCATATCTGGTTTTCGTGCCCACCACAGCACAGAGACAGCCTTAGTTAAAGTGGTAAATTATCTTAGAGCCAACACAGATGCCAATCACCTCTGTGCTTGTACTCTTATATTTAAGTGCATAAGTGAATTTCTTGCATAGCAGTCAGTGCAAACTTGTAGCATATTCAAGGTTTAAAAAGCTTTCTAAAGTTTGTAATTTCCACTTTAAAATGTCAGACTTGATTTGCCCTAACGTAAAATGCAGCAACCCCAACAAAAAACATCCACTATAATCCACATTTACTGTTGCTGCAGGATTATCTTCCCGCTATAACAAACTGCCTCAAATTAAGATCCTACATTTTTATTTATTTAACCTTTATTTAACTAGGCAAGTCAGTTAAGAACACATTCTTATTTAGAATGACGGCCTACCCCGGCCAAACTCTAACCCGGACGACGCTGGGCCAATTGTGCGCACTGCCCTATGGAACAACCAATCACGGCCAGTTGTGAAACGCCTAGAATCGAACCAGTGTCTGTAGTAACTCATTTAGCACTGAGATGCAGTGCCTGAGACCGCTGCGACCCTCGGGAGTTATATCTGTACTTTACTTGCATAAAAAGGTTGAATTGAAACCTGGTAACCCACAAGAAACATGCATTTCAATGCAAAACGGCAAGGACAAAGATACCAGTCGCTCATTCCAACAGAGTAGGAGTGTACCACAGGCTATGTTCAGTTCTTGTGATTGGACTCTATACACTACCGTTCAAAAGTTTGGGGTCACTTAAAAATGTCCTTGTTTTTGAAAGAAAAGCAATTTTTTTGTCCATTAAAATAACATCAAATTGATCAGAAATACAGTAAAGACATTGTTAATATTGTAAATTACTATTGTAGCTGGAAACGGCTGATTTTGTATGGAATTTCTTCATAGGCATACAGAGGCCCATTATCAGCAACCATCACTCCTGTGTTCCATTGGCACGTTGTGTTAGCTAATCCAAGTTCATAATTTTAAAAGGCTAATTGATCATTAGAAAACACTTTTGCAATTACGTTAGCACAGCTGAAAACTGTGGTGCTGATTAAAGAAGCAATAAAACTGGCCTTCTTTAGACTAGTTGAGTATCTGGAGCATCAGCATTTGTGGCTTCGATTACAGGCTCAAAATGGCCAGAAACAAAGAACTCTCTTCTGAAACTAGCCAGTCTATTCTTGTTCTGAGAAATAAAGGATATTCCATGCGAGAAATTGCTAAGAAACTGAAGATCTTGTACAACGCTGTGTTCTACTCCCTTCACAGAACAGTGAAAACTGGCTCTAACCAGAATATAAAGAGGAGTGGGAGGCCCCGGTGCACAACTGAGCAAGAGGACAAGTACATTAGAGTGTCTAGTTTGAGAAACAGGCGCCTCACAAGTCCTCAACTGGCAGCTTCAACAAATAGTACCCGCAAAACACCAGTCTCAACATCAACAGAGAAGAGGCAACTCAGGGATGCTGGCCTTCTAGGCAGAGTTGCAATGAAAAAGCCATATCTCAGACTGGCCAATAAAAAGAAAACAGATTAAGATGGGCAAAAGAACACAGACACAGGACAGAGGAATTGTAAAAACACATGGTCCTGGTCTTCAATGGTCTTCCTTTTGGCCCTTGTACAAATGGAGCTGGAGAGAGAAAGTGGAATTGTGTGAAACATTACATCAGACTTGAACAAGAATCTAATATCAGTGCTTTAAGATTAGAGAATAGGTGAGAGGGAGGGGGAGAAATAGAGAGAGAGAGTAGTAGTGGAGGTTGCGGGGTAGCTGGTCATACCGTTCTGCGGTCCAGCACATCTTGAAGCATATAGCGGATTCTGGGGGAGGTCCTCCTCCTCTCCTGTATCAGATTAATCTGTGTGTAGTGTTCATCCATTCTGGGCTGTGGAAGTATAGACCGGCGAAGTGAATGCTATTGCCTTACAAACAACAGACGCACATCAATAAATCCATACAGACAGACAGACCTGGTTCTCCTCAGAGTCCAAGTCTTTGCCGATGGTGAAGAGTATTGTGCACAGACCCTCTAGCGAATCATCATCTCCATCCTTTATTAGCTTTACAATGCAGTAGTCTATGAGGCCCTCGGTCATCATCTTCAACTTGAACAAATGGCAGATGAATGTGATGTTGCCTAGCAACTCCCGCTGCCCCTCTGCCTTAGCCTCCTCCAGCTCCTCCCTCAGTCGCTGACGGTCCTCCTCCTGGAAGAAAATCAGGATGTCTGTTTTGTACAAATAGCCAGCCTTGTACTAATACAAATTGCATTGGACTAAACAAGGTACAAGTGTTACAATGATCAGTTGAACGGAATACTTTAAATGTAATATCAATGTAAAGTTAAGCGAAACTGAATCAATTACAATTGTTTATAAAAGAATAAGACATTATGAAGAGAAATAAAGTTGATGTAATGTGGATTTTGACATCTCAAAGATGAAATGTTGCTGTATGAGGTGCTACCTCAGTGGTGGTGTCGAGTTCCCTCTGCTTTTCTTTTAAGATCTTACTATTATCCTTCTCAAAGCCCTTCTGGCATTGGTTCAGCAGCAGCTTGCGGAAATTTACTGTAACTCCAGGTATTTTGAGCTGAAAGGGTAGGATATGTAGGAGACAAAAACTCATTAACGGGTTATCCGAGTATGGAGCGAGAGAGACAGAGAGTTAGATTTGAATTAGTTCGGATTAGATTCTGAACATTGACCACTATTACATTACTGTATTGGATACTTATTTGGTAGATATAAATCAAATCAAATTTTATTTGTCACATACACATGGTTAGCAGATGTTAATGCGAGTGTAGCGAAATGCTTGTGCTTCCAGTTCCGACAATGCAGTAATAACCAACAAGTAATCTAACTAACAATTCCAAAACTAATATCTTATACACAGTGTAAGGGGATAAAGAATATGTACATAAAGATATGAATGAGTGATGGTGCAGAGCAGCATAGGCAAGATACAGTAGATGGCATCGAGTACAGTGTATACATATGAGATGAGTATGTAAACAAAGTGGCATAGTTAAAGTGGCTAGTGATACATGTATTACATAAGGATGCAGTAGATGATAGAGTACAGTATATACGTATACATATGAGATGAATAATGTAGGGTATGTAAACATTATATTAGGTAGCATTGTTTAAAGTGGCTAGTGATATATTTTACATCCTTTCCTATCAATTCCCATTATTGAAGTGGCTGGAGTTGAGTCAGTGTGTTGGCAGCAGCCACTCAATGTTAGTGGTTGCTGTTTAACAGTCTGATGGCCTTGAGATAGAAGCTGTTTTTCAGTCTCTCGGTCCCAGCTTTGATGCACCTGTACTGACCTCGCCTTCTGGATGATAGCGGGGTGAACAGGCAGTGGCTTGGGTGGGTGTTGTCCTTAATGATCTTTATGGCCTTCCTGTAACATCGAGTGGTGTAGGTGTCCTGGAGGGCAGGAAGTTTGCCCCCGGTGATACGTTGTGCAGACCTCACTACCCTCTGGAGAGCCTTACGGTTGTGGGCGGAGCAGTTGCCGTACCAGGCGGTGATACAGCCCGCCAGGATGCTCTCGATTGTGCATCTGTAGAAGTTTGTGAGTGTTTTTGGTGACAAGCCGAATTTCTTCAGCCTCCTGAGGTTGAAGAGGCGCTGCTGCGCCTTCTTCGCGATGCTGTCTGTGTTAGTGGACCAATTTAGTTTGTCTGTGATGTGTACGCCGAGGAACTTAAAACTTACTACCCTCTCCACTACTGTTCCATCGATGTGGATAGGGGGGTGTTCCCTCTGCTGTTTCCTGAAGTCCACAATCATCTCGTTAGTTTTGTTGACGTTGAGTGTGAGGTTATTGTCCTGACACCACACTCCGAGGGCCCTCACCTCCTCCCTGTAGGCCGTCTCGTCGTTGTTGGTAATCAAGCCTACCACTGTTGTGTCGTCCGCAAACTTGATGATTGAGTTGGAGGCGTGCGTTGCCGCGCAGTCGTGGGTGAACAGGGAGTACAGGAGAGGGCTCAGAACGCACCCTTGTGGGGCCCCAGTGTTGAGGATCAGCGGGGTGGAGATGTTGTTGCCTACCCTCACCACCTGGGGGCGGCCCGTCAGGAAGTCCAGTACCCAGTTGCACAGGGCGGGGTCGAGACCCAGGGTCTCGAGCTTGATGACGAGCTTGGAGGGTACTATGGTGTTGAATGCCGAGCTGTAGTCGATGAACAGCATTCTCACATAGGTATTCCTCTTGTCCAGATGGGTTAGGGCAGTGTGCAGTGTCGTTGAGATTGCGTCGTCTGTGGACCTATTTGGGCGGTAAGCAAATTGGAGTGAGTCTAGGGTGTCAGGTAGGGTGGAGGTGATATGGTCCTTGACTAGTCTCTCAAAGCACTTCATGATGACGGAAGTGAGTGCTACGGGGCGGTAGTCGTTTAGCTCAGTTACCTTAGCTTTCTTGGGAACAGGAACAATGGTGGCCCTCTTGAAGCATGTAGGAACAGCAGACTGGTATAGGGATTGATTGAATATGTCCGTAAACACACCAGCCAGCTGGTCTGCGCATGCTCTGAGGGCGCGGCTGGGGATGCCGTCTGGGCCTGCAGCCTTGCGAGGGTTAACACGTTTAAATGTTTTATTCACCTCGGCTGCAGTGAAGGAGAGACCGCATGTTTCCGTTGCAGGCCGTGTCAGTGGCACTGTATTGTCCTCAAAGCGGGCAAAAAGTTATTTAGTCTGCCTGGGAGCAAGACATCCTGGTCCGTGACTGGGCTGGATTTCTTCTTGTAGTCCGTGATTGACTGTAGACCCTGCCACATACCTCGTGTCTGAGCCGTTGAATTGAGATTCTACTTTGTCCCTATACTGACGCTTAGCTTGTTTGATAGCCTTACGGAGGGAATAGCTGCACTGTTTGTATTCAGTCATGTTACCAGTCACCTTGCTCTGATTAAAAGCAGTGGTTCGCGCTTTCAGTTTCACGCGAATGCTGCCATCAATCCACGGTTTCTGGTTAGGGAATGTTTTAATCGTTGCTATGGGAACGACATCTTCAACGCACGTTCTAATGAACTCACACACCGAATCAGCGTATTCGTCAATGTTGTTGCCTGACGCAATACGAAACATGTCCCAGTCCACGTGATGGAAGCAGTCTTGGAGTGTGGAATCAGCTTGGTCGGACCAGCGTTGGACAGACCTCAGCGTGGGAGCTTCTTGTTTTAGTTTTTGTCTGTAGGCAGGGATCAGCAAAATGGAGTCGTGGTCAGCTTTTCCGAAAGGGGGGCGGGGCAGTGCCTTATATGCGTCGCGGAAGTTAGAATAACAGTGATCCAAGGTTTTGCCAGCCCTGGTGGCGCAATCGATATGCTGATACATTTTAGGGAGTCTTGTTTTCAGATTAGCCTTGTTAAAATCCCCAGCAACAATGAATGCAGCCTCAGGATGTGTGGATTCCAGTTTGCAAAGAGTCAAATAAAGTTCGTTCAGAGCCATCGATGTGTCTGCTTGGGGGGGAATATATACGGCTGTGATTATAATCGAAGAGAATTCTCTTGGTAGATAATGCGGTCTACATTTGATTGTGAGGAATTCTAAATCAGGTGAACAGAAGGATTTGAGTTCCTGTATGTTTCTGTGATCACACCACGTCTCGTTAGCCATAAGGCATACGCCCCCACCACTCTTCTTACCAGAAAGGTGTTTGTTTCTGTCGGCGCGATGTGTGGAGAAACCCGCTGGCTGCACCGCATCCGAGAGCGTCTCTCCAGTGAGCCATGTTTCCGTGAAGCAAAGAACGTTACAGTCTCTGATGTCCCTCTGGAATGCTACCCTTGCTCTGATTTCATCAACCTTGTTGTCAAGAGACTGGACATTGGCGAGAAGAATGCTAGGAAGTGGAGCACGATGTGCCCGTCTCCGTAGTCTGACCAGTAGACCGCCTCGTTTCCCTCTTTTAAGAAGTTGTTTTTTCGGTCGCCGGCTGGGATCCATTCCGTTGTTCTGGTTGAAAGGCAGAACACAGGATCCGCTTCGCGAAAGTCATATTCTTGGTCGTACTGATGGTGAGTTGATGCTGATCTTATATTCAGTAGTTCTTCTCGACTGTATGTAATGAAACCTAAGATGACTTGGGGTACTAATGTATGAAATAACACGTAAAAAAAAAAAAAACTGCATAGTTTACTAGGAACGCGAAGCGAGGCGGCCATCTCTGTCGGCGCCGGAAGACAGTCACTAGTGAAGGTCTACACCCCTTGCACACAGTCTTCACATTTTTGCTGCCTTCAAATAACAGAAGGGTTTAAAATCTGGATTTCTTCCTACAGATCTACACAAACTACTTCACATTTTCAAAATGAAAGACAAATTAATAAAAAGTGTAATGTGAAGAAATATTGATTGCGTATGTCTTCACACCGCAGAGTTAGCCCAATACTTGGTGGAAGCACCTTTTGCAGCCATTACAGCTGTGAATCATTTTGAATAAGATTCTACAAACATTACATCATTCTTAGGGCATTGTTTTTAGTCAAAATTGCTTAAGCTCAGTAAATTTGGTTGAGAATCATTGATGGACAGCAATATTCAAACCTTGTCTATATATTTTTCACGCAGATTTAAGTCAGGGGGTTGATACTGTACCACTCAGAAACACTCAATACCTATTGGAAAGCCATTGGTGTGTTTTTTTGCATTAAAATGTGCTTAACTGTCCCACTAAAAGGGAACTTTATCCCATGGTTAAGTTTGTAGAAGACTATGGCGGGTTTTCCTTAAACCTTTCAAATGCATTTTGATCTTGACAAACTCCCCAGTTGCTGCCGGTGACAAGCACACCCATAACATGTTGCCACCACAATACTTGAAAATGTTGACTCCAATGCTTCCCACAGTTGTGTCATGTTGGCTGGATGTCCATTGGGTGGTGGACTATTCTCAATACACAGGAAACAGTTGAGCGTGAAAAACCCAGCAGTGTTGCAGTTCTTGACACATTCAAACCGGTGCGCCTGGCACCTACTACCATATCCCGTTCAAAAGCATTTACATTTTTTGTCTCACATACACATTCACATCTCAATTGTCTCGAGGCTTAAAAATCCTTCCCTCTCCTTCATCTACACTGATTGAAGTGGATTTAACAAGTACATCAATAACGGATTGTAGCTTTTACCAGGTCAGTCTGTCATGGAAAAAGTGTTCCTAATGTTTTGTACACTCAGTGTATGTTGCCCTAAGAGCTGATAAAATTGTATTAAAAATAATAAACAGCTGTTGGTGACAGGCAAACACAATACACACATGGAGACTTGTACAGATGCATACGTACCCCCTTGAGTTGGTTGCACACCTTTGCATAGACCTCAGCGCTGGTAGGGTTTAAGATGGCCCGCTCATATATAGAGTCAATGATGCCCTTGAGTTTGTCCTCTGTGTCAATGGTGAATGCACTCACTACCTTCATTGACTGATGGAAGTTCTTGGGAGTCAGGCTGGTCAGGATGTTATCCATTTGTTCATACATTTCCTCTGTCTTCACTGTCTCTAGGTCCACAAGGTCCTGCTTCAAGTAATAAGTTAAGGGGGCAGAAGAGGGAGTAAGCAGAGTTAAATAATAAAGGGGCAGCATCACCAACAGATATTATCTCCATCGATATTCAACCAGGAGCGTATTACACATGTACATATTAATCTGACCCGATCTTACCAAGTCCTTTTCTTCCACTGCCTGTCTGCTAGTGCTAAGAGAACTGATAGCTGAGAGGGAGAAGAGAGAGAAAGAAAGAGAGAGAGGAAATGAAAACAAGAAGAAACTGGAGGTTGTATGTCCTGTATGTTAGGTCCTTTATGCCAGTAATTGTGCTGTGATGATACTACCCAACTAGCACATTTGGTTCCTTGGAAGTTGTGGGAACGTACGTTTTTGGTTTCCCATTAGTTCTGGAAACGAAGTCATAAGTTTCCTGACTGGTAAAACTGAACGTTTTTTAAATTCTCCACACTTCTCCCAAAGTATTGAATGGAAGTGAAAACGTAGCCTGTTCAGGGAACTTACATACATTTTTCAAGGAGGTTCTGAGAGCGTTTTACTATGTTTCCCTGAAAGTTTTCCTGGGAGGTGGTATTAACATACTGAGAACTAAAATTATAGGTCATTAAATAACTTTCTGAGAATGTTTCAACACTGCTAATTTAATTTAACTGATTTTAATTCCAAGCACAGATAGGACACATGGACATTATTTTGCTTAAGCTTTAATCATGCAAACACATTCTTCAAGGAATACCTAGGATAGGATAAAGTAATCCTTCTCACCCCGCCCCCCTTAAATGATTTAGATGCACTATTGTAAAGTGGCTGTTCCACTGGATGTCAGAAGGTGAATTCACCAATTTGTAAGTCGCTCTGGATAAGAGCGTCTGCTAAATGACTTAAATGTAAATGTAATGTTAATTGTGGCATGCCGTCAGTGAGACTTGAACCTATGATCTTGGAATTTGTCCCCAGTGCCACCACGACGGAGCTATCACGCCATGTTTTTTTTACTCACAAAAAACTGTTCATTTTAGTCTATTTAAACAGACCACATTTCAAAGGGAACAAGCACTCATCAAAATCAGGTGTGGCCAATTAGTGGGTGCGGCCAACACACATGAACACACTTAACAAGATAGGAAATATATGTTTTTAAGTACAATTCTTAGAAACTTTTTTAAATGTTACTAATGTTTTCTTGTGTTTTTTTTAATAGAAAGTTTTCTTAATGTTCCGAGAACATGACTTTCAATAGAACATTGAGGAAACCTGTAGAAAACTTTATCATGAAGTACTGAAATTCCCACAGAAAAACGTTGTTTCTTAAAACATTCTCTGAACAATTTGAGAACATCATTTGAAATAGAACTATGAGGAAACCTGTAGGAAATGTTAAGATGAAGTACTGAAATTCTCACCAAAGAAACATATGGTTTTCAGAACATTATGTGCTAGTTGGGTAATCTGCACCATTCCCAGAACGTGGTGGGAAGGTTGTATGCAAACTAACCATAGGAAAACCACACTCTCACCAAGATCTAAGAAACATATGGTTCTCAGAACGTTGTGCTAGCTGGGTACTTACTGTATGGTCCCAGACTTTCTTCAACTGTTGAAAGAAGTAGAGAAAAAAAAGTGTTAATGTATGAAGGAATTAGGCTTGTGCACAGAAATAGTAGGCCTTGGGTTGCAAAAATCCCAGTAATTTAACCAATATTCCCAGGTTGGAAGATTCCCTGTATAAGGAAGGAATAAGCAGGGAATCTAAATTCCTCTAACCAGGATTTCTGGAGAATCTGGGCATGTTGGGAAAAATACTGGAATTTTGCAGACCTAAAATAAGCACCTGATTTAGAAAACTCCACAAATTGCAACTTGGAGGAATCTTCAAATTGCTGTTGCATTTCAGAGGCACATGTCCTCACTTCTTCAAAAGCCTCAGTGATGCTGGGCAATTTCTACAAACAGACAAGGAAACATGCAGGACATCAGATATACCACAAACCCATTTCAGAAAAACTTATTAATACACCGCAACATGGTAAAAGTCAACATAAGGTGTTCATATAAATAGTTATATGTAGTGAGCAGAGATAGAAGTTTGCTATATTATTTTTTAAATATATATTTATAATACGTTTTCAAAAAAGTTCAGCAAAAACAGATCAAAACAATGAACTAAAGGTTCACAAGATATTAATTAATCAATTAATCCTGGTTTGTGAATGATGTCAATTTCTCCCAGTTACTTTCGAATAAAGGATTTTGGAGTCTTAAGGTATATGTATGTCAAGCTTTCCATATTAAAGATATCTTGGATTATCATTTTGCGGCTTCTACTTCATACCAGTTCCTGGTAATGGCTTTTTTACTTGGAGCATGGTGCCTTTAACAAGTATTTGTGACTGCCCATCACATTCTCTAGGGCACAAAAAAATGGTTGTGGTTGGCATCTACATAGCGGGTATAATGAAACAAAATGTATCAAAAGAAAGAGCTGCCAGCATGGCTGTTGTATAGTTAGCTGTTGACTTTTGATTCTAGGTGTGATAAAAAAACGACTTGTTTCTCCAAAAGAATTCTCAATGTTCTTGAGTTTGGAGAAGTACAGTGCATTCGGAAAGTATTCAGACCCCTTTCCTTTTCTACATTTTGTTACATTATAGCCGTATTCTAAAATGGATTAAATGAATAAAAAAATCTTCAATCTACACACAATACCCCATAATGACAAGGCAAAAACAGGTCTCAATTTTTCTTAGCAAATATTCAGACCCTTTGCTATGAGAGTCGAAATTGAGCTCCGGTGCATCCTGTTTCCATTGATCAACCTTGACGTTTGTAAAACTTCATTAGGGTCCACCTTTGGTGAAATCAATTGATTGGACACCTGTCTATATAAAGGTCCCACAGTTGACTGTGCGTGTCAGAGAAAAAACCAAGCCATGAGGTCAAAGGAAATATTCATAAAGCTCAGAGACAGGATTGTGTCGGGGGAAGAATACAAAAAGAAATTCTGCAGCATTGAAGGTCCCCAAGAACACAGTGGCCTTCATCGTTCTTAAATGGAAGAAGTTAGGAACCACCAAGACTCTTCCTAGAGCTGGCCGCCTGGCCAAACTGAACAATCGGGAGAGAAGGGCCTTGGTCAGGGAGGTGACCAAGAACCCGATGGTCACTGACAGAGCTCCAGAGTTACTCTGTGGAGATGAGAGCATTCCAGAAGGACAACCATCTCTGCACCAATCAGGCCTTTATGGTAGAGTGGCCAGACTGAAGCCACTTCTCAGTAAAAGGCACAATAGCCCACTTGGAGTTTGTCAAAAGGCACCTAAAGGACTCTCAGACCATGTGAAAATGGATTCTCAGAGGCAGGGACTGGGAGACTAGTCAGAACCGAGGGAAAGATTAACAGAGCAAAGTACAGAGATCCTTGATGAAGAGCGCTCAGGACCTCAGACTGGGGTGAAGGTTCACCTTCCAACAGGACAACAACCCTAAGCACACAGCCAAGACAACGCATGAGTGGCTTCGGGACATGAACCTGATCTAACATCAAAGGAGAGACCTGACAATAGCTGTGCAGTGACGCTCCCCATCCAGCCTGACAGAGCTTGAGAGGGTCTTTAGAGAAGAGAAGAATGGGAGAAACTCCCCAAATACAGGTGTGCCAAGCTTGTAGCATCATACCCAAGAAGACTCGAGTCCGTAATCGCTGCTACAGGTGCCTCAACAAAGTACTGAGTAATGGGTCTGAATAGTTATGTAAATGTGATCTGTTTTTTAAGTTTAATACATTTGCAAAAATGCCTAAAAACCTGTTTTTGCTTTGTCATTATGGGGTATTGTGTGTAGATCGATGAGGGAAAAAACAGTAATCAATTTTAGTGTAAGGCTGTAAATGTAACATAATGTGGAAAGTCAAGGGGTCTGAATACTTTCTGAAATGCACTGTATGTTGGGTACTGCATATATTGTCCCAGTCTTCCTCTGAGATGTCTATTCAGTTCCTTTTCCCATTTTGCTTTTAATATAACGAGTTGAGTCTATCAGGCCATGACACAGTGAAGAGGTTGTCTTTGACATTGCCTGTTTATATGCATTTCGAATCACATGGGTAGTCATATGTGGTATGAAAGAAGGCTGTCATTTTTTTCTCTTTTTCAAAATAGTCCATTAACTGTAAGTATCTGAAGAAATCTTGGTTTTCCATCCCATATTTCTCCTTGGAATGAAAACAGAGTTCTCCATCCTCTACAATGGCACACAAAACGCTGTCATGCCGCTCTCAGCACATTCCTTAAATGTTTTATCGTGGACACCTGGTTTAAATTTTGAATCAAACGCAAACCATTTCAACATTCTGATTTCCTTTTCCAGGTTGTGTTTTACAATCCAAAACAAGAGGTCTCGTGTAAATGATGATATAGGGTTAAGTATTCCTGTATTCCCAAATGGGTCTTTATCCCCAGTTGAAGTTGTCTATAGTATAAGTGCTGAATGTTATTGACTGACCAATACAGAGAAAATAAATACCTTTGTTCAAAACTGATCCAAACATTTCCCCTTATAAATGTCAGTGTTCAAACTTTACACACTTCAAATGTGCTTGTAAACATCTGTAGCACTTTATTCGAGCGCTATTGATTTTACCTGTAGGAAATGGGGGTAGACCTCTATGTGTGGAAGCTGTCTACCCTCTGTTTCGGTTCTCTTCAGCTCATCAAGCTCCTGCTCCAGTGTTTGTAGGAGTCCCTCAGCCTCACTCACCATCTCCTTCTCTTTAGCTTGGATCACCTCTCTCACCTCTGAGCACCTTGTCTCAATCAGCTTGGTGAAGAACCTCTCACTGTCCTCCATTGTAGCCTGTGATAAGCACTATCAAAAGACAGAGAGAGAAAGAGGCATCTTGTTGAGACATTTGGCTCAGAAACTTTGGTAAGCATTGTCTGCGTCCCGAATACTCAGCACTTCCCCCCCCAAAGTATTGACTTGCATACTCCCCGTCATGATTGATGGGCTGCGGGGGATAGCTGACGTTTTACGGGTTCCTGACAAATACTGCTAATTTGTGTTTTTTTATGTTGATCTTAACTTTTTGTTACATAATGTCTCCGCCATAATGTCCTATGATCGAAAACGGCTTCTGGACATCAGAGCATCGGTCACTAACCTCAATTTGGATGAAGATTTCTACTTCAACGAGTCAGCAGCTCTAGACGTTCTTCTTACTTTGTACCAGGCCCTAATCCCTGGGATTTGAAAGAGGAAGCAGCGGCTAAAAAGAGACAGGCGGGGCGGCATGCTAATGAGATTACGTCGGTGAACAAATAGACTGCCATTTCCCTCTGTTCTGATGGCGAATTTGCAGTCACTGGAGAACAAACTGGATGAACTCCGTTCGAGACTATCCTTTCAACGAGACCTAAAGAACTGTAATATCCTATGTTTCTCGGAGTCTTGGCTGAACAAGGTCATGGATAAGAGATATCTCGTGGGTTTCTCCATGCATCATCTAGACAGGACGGCAGCCTCGGGTAAGACTAGGGGATGGGGGTGTGTCTCTTTGTTAATAGCAGCTGGTGCGTGATCTCTATTGTTTAGCAAGTCTCTAGTTTTTGCTCCTCTAAGTTGTATACCTCACAGCTGTCTATTTACCACCACAAACCAATGCTGGCACGAAGACTGCACTCAACAAGCTGTATAGAGCAATAAGCAAACAAAAAAATGCACTTCCAGAAGCAGCGCTTCTTGTGGTCAGTGATTTTTGTATTTATTATTGGTACTTTTTACCCCCTTTTCTCCCCAATTTCGTATCATCAAATTGGTAGTTACAGTCTTGTCCCATCGCTGCAACACCCGTACGGACTCAGGATAGGCGACGGTCGAGAGCCATGCGTCCTCCGAAATACGACCCCGCCAAGCCACACTGCTTCTTGACACACTGCTCCCTTAACCTGGAAGCCAGCCACACCAATGTGTTGGAGGAAACACCGTACATCTGGCGACCGAAGTCAGTTTGCACGCGCCCTGCCACTACAAGGAGTCGCTAGAGAGCGATGGGACAAGGACATCCCATCCGGCCAAACCCTCCCCTATCCCAGATGGCGCTGGGCCAATTGTGCGGTGCCTCATGGGTCCCCCGGTCGCGGATGGTGATTTTAATGCAGGGAAACTGAAATCCGTTCCAGCTCACTTTTATCAGCATTTCACCTGTGCAACTAGAGGTGACAAAAAACATCTTTGATCACCTTTACTCCACACACACAAATAAAGCTCTCCCTCACCCTCCATTTAGCAAAACTGATCATAACTGCATCCTCCTGATTCCTGCTTACAAGCGAAAACGCAAAAAGGAAGTACCAGTGATGTGCTCAATACGGTAGTGGTCCGATGAAGTGGATGCTAAGCTACAGGACTGTTTTGCTAGCACACACTGGAATATGTTCCGGGATTTATCTGATAACATTGAGGTGTTTACCACATCGGTCACCAGCCTGACAGCACTTGAGTGGATCTGCAGAGAAGAATGGGAGAAACTCCCCACATACAGGTGTGCCAAGCTTGTAGCATGATACCCAAGAAGACTTCAGGCTGCAATCGCTTCCAAAGGTGCTTCAACTGAGTAAAGTACTGAGTAAAGGGTTTGATATTTCCAGTTTACTTTTTTATAAATTACCAAAAATGTTGTTTTTTTAAACAGTTTTTGCTTTGTCATTATAGGGTATATAGGAACAGGTTTAGGCTTAGCTAAAATGCTACAGTTGTCAACAATAGACTCATCGTGCAGCCCAATCAGCCACGCAAAATGGTCTTGAGTGCCTACAAATCTGCCCAATTACATGATTCACTTTCCATACAACCACTTCTGTGGATCCTCCCACTTCTGTTGACACGACCACTTTCAGACACACTACATGTGTGCAGTTATCCAGGACTCCATCAGTCAGCTAATGTCGCACCTTTAGAGACTCCACTTCCTGTCTCAGTTTCTGTAGTTCCTCCTCTCTCTCCTGGATTATCTGTTGGCATGTCTTCAACTGCACATTCACCTTTTTCTGTGGACAAACATACAGATAGTTGTAATTGACATCACACAATGGATCAAAGCACATCCCTTTCTGATAGATATAGTACCAGTCACACACCTACTCATTCCAGTGTTTTTCTTAATTTTGACTATTTTCTAAAATGTAGAATAATAGTGAAGACATCAAAACTATGAAATAACATACATGGAATCATGTAGTAACCAAAAAAAGAAGTGTTAAACAAATCAAAATATATTTTATATTTGAGAATCTTCAAAGTAGCCACCCTTTGCCTTGATGATAGCTTTCTACACTTTTGGCATTCTCTCAACCAGCTTCACGAGGTAGTCATGAATGCATTTCAATTAACAGCCTGCCACATATCTATGTACCTCTTATACTAAGCCTATAATGGTATCCCATCCACACCTTTTTGGTAGCCCCCCAAGCAGCAGCTGAGTCTTCAGCTTTCAGCTTATCATCATGATGAGGACATGTGTTCTCCTGTAGTGATATAGATGTGCTGATCAGCTTCTGATTCTTCATGGCTAATGACTTATAGTGAGGACGCAAAACAGGTTCTGTGTCTCCAGGTCCCGTGTGTTTCTCAGCATCATTGTCAGCTTGCAGCCCGGTCTTCTCCATCTTTTCCACCAACTCACCAAGCTGGGCCGTTTCTTTCTGGAGAGAAAAATACACACACAACAGAAACATTACATCACTCATCTAAAACATTACATTTTTGGCAATGCAATAATCTGTCATATTATAGAATTGATAGAACTGTAATTCCTACAATTGATGCATTAAAACTACATAAGATAGGTTTAATAGCATAGAACAAGAAAATGAAACAACTAAGAGGGTAGATATGGGTGTTTGAAGAGGTAGAAAAATAAATGGCCATACCTTTCGGAGGTCCAGCACATCCTGCAGCATGCTTGTGATTCTGGGGGAGGTTGTCCTATTCTTCATAATCTTCACAATCATGTTGTAGTACTGATCCATTCTGGGCTGTGGAAGTATAGACAGGCCAAGTGAATGTAGTTGACGGATTTATAGATCTGAATCTATTGGATTGATCAATGCCAAAATGTAGAATAAAAATGCCATTAATTTTGCTGTCATGGATAAAAAATAAAATGTTTTTATTTCGTTCAAAAACAGACAGACGGACGGATGGATGGACAGACAAAATTCTGTACCCTGGCCTTCTTAAAGTCCAAGTCCTTGCCAATGGTGTAGAGTAATGTGCAGAGACCCTCCAGAGAGTTATCATCTTGGTTCTTCAGCAGCTGTATGATGACGTCGTGCATGACGTGCTCAGTCAGCATCTTCAACTTGAACAACTCACACATTAACTTGATATTGCCTAGCGACTGCCTCCGCTCCTCAGTCTTGGCCTCCTCCAGCTCCTCCCACACTCGCTGGCGCTCCTCCTCCTGGAACGAATAAGGAAAGTTAACAAGTTAAACTGTACAAATTGTTACTAGTTTGTTTGTTATCTATGTTCCAATTATCAATTGAAGGGAATAGCACCACAATATACACTGCTCAAAAAAATTAAGGGGACACTAAAATAACACATCCTAGATCTGAATGATTGAAATATTCGTATTAAATACTTTTTTCTTTACATAGGTGAATGTGCTGACAACAAAATCACACAAAAATTATCAATGGAAATCAAATTTATCAACCCATGGAGGTCTGGATTTGGAGTCACTCAAAATTAAAGTGGAAAACCAGGCTACAGGCTGATCCAACTTTGATGTAATGTCCTTAAAACAAGTCAAAATGAGGCTCAGTAGCGTGTGTGGCCTCCACATGCCTGTATGACCTCCCTACAACGCCTGGGCATGCTCCTGATGAGGTGGCGGATGGTCTCCTGAGGGATCTCCTCCCAGACCTGGACTAAAGCATCCGCCAAGTCCTGGACAGTCTGTGGTGCAATGTGGCGTTGGTGGATGGAGCGAGACATGATGTCCCAGATGTGCTCAATTGGATTCAGGTCTGGGGAACGGGCGGGCCAGTCCATAGCATCAATGCCTTCCTCTTGCAGGAACTGCTGACACACTCCAGCCACATGAGGTCTAGCATTGTCTTGCATTAGGAGGAACCCAGGGCCAACCGCACCAGCATATGGTCTCACAAGGGGTCTGAGGCTCTCATCTCGGTACCTAATGGCAGTCAGGCTACCTCTGGCGAGCACATGGAGAGCTGTGCGGCCCCCCAAAGAAATGCCACCCCACACCATGACTGACCCACCGCCAAACCGGTCATGCTGGAGGATGTTGCAGGCAGCAGAACGTTCTCCACGGCGTCTCCAGACTGTCACGTCTGTCACATGTGCTCAGTGTGAACCTGCTTTCATCTGCGAAGAGCACAGGGCGCCAGTGGCGAATTTGCCAATCTTGGTATTCTCTGACAAATGCCAAACGTCCTGCACAGTGTTGGGCTGTAAGCACAACCCCCACCTGTGGACGTCGGACCCTCATACCACCCTCATGAAGTCTGTTTCTGACCGTTTGAGCAGACACATGCACATTTGTGTCCTGCTGGAGGTCATTTTGCAGGGCTCTGGCAGTGCTCCTCCTTGCACAAAGGCGGAGGTAGCGGTCCTGCTGCTGGGTTGTTTCCCTCCTACGGCCTCCTCCACGTCTCCTGATGTACTGGCTTGTCTCCTAGTAGCGCATCCATGCTCTGGACGCTACGCTGACAGACACAGCAAACCTTAGTGTATGTAAAACCTTCTTGCCACAGCTCGCATTGATGGTCCATCCTGGACGAGCTGCACTACCTGAGCCACTTGTTGGATTGTAGACTGTCTCATGCTACCACTAGTGTGAAAGCACCGCCAGCATTCAAAAGTGACCAAAACATCAGCCAGGAAGCATAGGAACTGAGAAGTGGTCTGTGGTTATCACCTGCAGAACCACTCCTTTATTGGGGGTGTCTTGCAAATTGCCTATAATTTCCACCTGTTGTCTATTCCATTTGCACAACAGCATGTGAAATGTATTGTCAATCAGTGTTGCTTCCTAAGTGGACAGTTTGATTTCACAGAAGTGTGATTGACTTGGAGTTACATTGTGTTGTTTAGGTGTTCCCTTTGTTTTTTTGAGCAGTGTATTACCAATGCACATTTAGGGCAACATAATCAATCGCACATCAAAGCATTAAAATCATACAGAGGAATGAATATAATTTAGATCAGATTAGAATATTTTAAAAATATGTTTCAAAATGTTGGTCTATAATGTAGTCTATAATATAGTGTGCCTGAAGGGATGGATGTGCTACCTTGGTGATGGCATCCACCATCTCCTGTTTTTGCCGGAAGATTTCGCAACTGTTTCTCGCCATGTTCTCAAAGTTTGCTTGGACTCGGTTCAGAAACAGCGTGCGGAAATTTACTGTCACTCCTGGTTTGGCAGCGGTGGGTACTCTAAGCTGAGGAGGAAGATATGCAGAAGGGAGAAAAAACGCAGGTTAAAAGCACAATATGTATGATTTCCTGCGGTTCTTGGTGTGTGGTCACTGGCATTTGACAAAAAATAGCAATCACCTCTGAGAAAGAGACAAAATAAAAACAGACGGAGAATTGTATAGACTTACCCCCATGAGGCAGTGGCAGATGTTTGCAAAGGTCGCAGACCTGGTAGGATGTGCCAGGGCCCTCTCATATATGAGGTGAATGATGCCCTTCAGTCTGGCCTCTGTGTTAATGGTGAACTCAGTAATTGCCAACATCGATTGCTGGAAGTTGTTTTGATTTACCCTATCCAGGATGTAATCCATTTGAGCATACAGGTCCTGTGTCTTCTCTGGCTCTGGATCCTGAAACTCCTTCTTCAAGTTATAAATTGGGGGACAGGTGAGGCAGTGACCGACATCAAAGTTAAAGAGGGTAAGGAGGTCAGAGAAACAATTAGAGGGCAGTGTGATATCACCAACAATTTAAATCAGGAGGGAATCATTGAACACACATGTACCTACTGTGTACATATAAACTCTGGACTTACCAAGTTCTGTTTTTCCACAGCCTGTCCACTGGAAGAGGGAGCTGGTGACTGGGTTTCTTGTTTGCATGTCTTCTTGGTCCCACTCATCTTCTTCTGTGGACAAACACGCACTGGTATTGAGGCAATACTACCGTGGTATTACAACAAACACTCTTCCTGAATGTTACATTGTGATAGATAGAAATGTTTCTTTGCCTTCTCTGGTAGATGGGAGGGGCCTGTGTAATTCACTGAACTCACATGACATGTATAAAGTACAATGTACACGTAGGCTCATTTCAAACTGTGAAACATTCAATGATACTCCATGTAGTTTAGTCACTGCAGACAGGAAAACGTTATTATCCATACCTTTTTCTTGTTAACCATGGGCTGATTTCTCAGCATATGTTTGCTGAGTATTTCCTCAGTATATGACTATGTTTCCAGATCCAGTGTCATCCGTTTGCAATCCAGTCTTCTTCCTTTTTTCAATTTCATCAAATTTGGTGTTTGTGTTTAGTACAGGTATTGGGGTGTAGGTCTCTCTGCACTGGAAGCATATCTGGTATGGTTACTTTGGTCATCCTGATCCCAGTTACCAATACATAATTTGCAATAACTCTGTACACAGGGAATTCTCACTGGATTCAGTAAACCCACAGATTAGACAATTTAATTTTTTCTGATTCAAAATATCAAGTTTGAGCCACAGTAGTTGAGTCACTGCAGGTTACTAACGTGCGATATTTCCGGTGCAGTCTTAATAAAACACGTCACTGTACTGCTACAGCGCAGTTGTTAGTTTTGTTTCTTGTACTGCTAGCGTACCAAAATATAGACCACGGTCTGTACTTTCCAACGTCAGCAAATGACTCCTAGTGGTAAGAACAAACAACGAGGTGGGCGGAGCCAAACACGAGCTAGCGAGCCTATTGGCGCGTTCTAGTATATATTTGCTTATTTCCGTTAGTAAACGACTTTGAAGTGAACGTGTATAATAACTCAATTCGCACTTGCACTCCTAAAGAACGAAATTTTAGAAACGTTGGCAACGTTTCTAAAAAAAAATTCTAAAGAAAACATTGTCTATTCTGTTTGTAACATATTTTAGTTTTGGAAATAGTGAAAAAAGGAGGAACCCGTACACAGTTCCTGATAGTATCACTGCTCTTTATTCAGCATTTCGCTACACTCGCAATAACATCGGATAACCATGTATATTTGTCCGATTTGAGTTTACGTATCCGCCTCACGGCCTTCGTCATAGCGTTTGTGAGGTTCTTCTTCGTCTTCTATGAGGTTTAACGGTGGTTGGCATCCAATTTGTTGCATTACCGCCACCTACTAGACTGGAGTACAACTCCATTACATTTAATGTATTCCTACGTCATGCCATCATCAGGAAAAGATGGGACATCACCACTTAACACACCCTGTAACTCTTCTGCTGTCAAGTCTCGCACACCCAAATACCGCTATGCAGCTGCCACCACAACCTCAATTTTCGGAGACTTCCGATCCATCCCTACAGTACAATTAATAACCATTGCTATAAATGCTAAAGATCCCATTTTACTGAAACGTATGTCACCTTTTGGCCTATCCCTCTGTACTGCTTTATCTCTACTACTCTCACCACTCCTCCCCCTTAACCCATCTTCCTCTACTTTCTTCAATGCCTCAGTATATGACAACTTCTGCACTACTGTAACCCTGGAAACGGCAACCTGCTTCTCTCGCACAGGACATTTCTGATCCCCAGCTCCATAGGCACCCCTACAATTAACACATTCCACTACTTTCCCCAATACTACACATTCCATTGTCTCATGCCCTTCTGCACATTTCTCACACCTTGGACCCTCCTTCATACACACTGCTGCCACATACCCATAAGCTTGACACCTGTAACATTTTAATGTATTCGGAACATACGCTCATAACTTATATATCCTGACTTCACTTTGTCAGGGAAAGGCTCAACTTCAAAACTCAAAAGAACAGACAAAGAATCTTCTGTTTCCCAACTCTCGCCACCCTGTCCACGTTGCATCAAATGACGAGCATCACATACACCGGAAATCTTTGCCCTCAGCTAGGCAACTTTTATATCTACTGCCACCCTGGTTAACACTCCTTTCATTGGTGCCCTTTTCTTGAGAACAAAACAATTCACTTTTCTTACCCCCATTCATTTTACTTTGAGCGCATTCTTCCTCTGCCCAACAGAAACACAAACAATTATCACTAGACCACTTCTAGTTACCCTCACCGATTCCACATGACCCAACACTTTTTTCACCCACTGTGAAACCACAAATGGATCAGCCAAAAGGCAAGAGTCCACTTTTTCCATAAACTTCACTCCTACTGTCAGACTCTTCTTCATCCTGATCCTCAGTGCATACCTCGGTCTAACTTTACTGCAAATACCACCTCCGATACTTCACCTTAATTCACTTCCCTTTCTCACCCTGTCTTCAGCTCCCTCTGCGTACACCTTCTATAATTCTTCTTTGACAAACCATCTGTTTTTCCATCATTTTTATCCGACTCAAGCTTACCCGCTTCTTCCCACTCTCTCTTAGGGCTCTTCTACACCTACATTGATTGCTGTTTGGGGTTTTAGGCTGGGTTTCTGTACAGCACTTTGAGATATCAGCTGATGTACGAAGTGCTATATAAATAAATTTGATTTGATTTGATCTTCTCCCTCTCTTTTTCCCTCTACTCCTCCTCTGTTTTCCAAGTACATGTCTTCTTATGATAATACTGCTGCTCCATTCCTGACACCCATCTTGTTCTTGCTTTCTCTTAGGGACTCCATTTTCCCTTTCTTTCACGACACGTCATGACCCTCAACTCAATACTATCTCCTTTTGTAAGTTTTTTAAATTAGCACCGTTATGTAGACCTAGCCCCACCCACATCCGTTCCACGCATCGAATGACATTACTCAATGACATGGATCCCAATCTCAAATTCACTATTGAAGTGACACGAACCATGTTCATTACCTTGATATGTGGACTGAGAAATCGACTAGAACCCTGTTTACAACTCTGTATAGAAAAGTAACGGATAGAAACACTCTATTACATGGGGACAGCTTCCACCCTGACTTAAAAGAAGCCAGTTTTTCAGACTGCACAATACAGAATATTTCACTCCACAGAGGACTATCTAGAAAAAGCAGCGGAGATAGGCAATAGGTTTCTAAGAAGAGGCTATTCTCCACAACCGCCCCGTAGCAGCTAAACGACTACCGCCCCGTAGCACTCATTTCCGTCATCATGAAGTGCTTTGAGAGACTAGTCAAGGACCATATCACCTCCACCCTACCTGACACCCTAGACCCACTCCAATTTGCTTACCGCCCAAATAGGTCCACAGACGATGCAATCTCAACCACACTGCACACTGCCCTAACCCATCTGGACAAGAGGAATACCTATGTGAGAATGCTGTTCATCGACTACAGCTTGGCATTCAACACCATAGTACCCTCCAAGCTTGTCATCAAGCTCGAGACCCTGGGTCTCGACCCCGCCCTGTGCAACTGGGTACTGGACTTCCTGACGGGCCGCCCCCAGGTGGTGAGGGTAGGTAACAACATCTCCTCCCCGCTGATCCTCAACACTGGGGCCCCACAAGGGTGCGTTCTGAGCCCTCTCCTGTACTCCCTGTTCACCCACGACTGCGTGGCCACGCACGCCTCCAACTCAATCATCAAGTTTGCGGACGACACAACAGTGGTAGGCTTGATTACCAACAACAACGAGACGGCCTACAGGGAGGAGGTGAGGGCCCTCGGAGTGTGGTGTCAGGAAAATAACCTCACACTCAACGTCAACAAAACTAAGGAGATGATTGTGGACTTCAGGAAACAGCAGAGGGAACACCCCCTTATCCACATCGATGGAACAGTAGTGGAGAGAGTAGCAAGTTTTAAGTTCCTCGGCATACACATCACAGACAAACTGAATTGGTCCACTCACACAGACAGCATCGTGAAGAAGGCACAGCAGCGCCTCTTCAACCTCAGGAGGCTGAAGAAATTCGGCTTGTCACCAAAAGCACTCACAACCTTCTACAGATGCACAATCGAGAGCATCCTGGCGGGCTGTATCACCGCCTGGTACGGCAACTGCTCTGCCCTCAACCGTAAGGCTCTCCAGAGGGTAGTGAGGTCTGCACAACGCATCACCGGGGGCAAACTACCTGCCCTCCAGGACACCTACACCACCCAATGTTACAGGAAGGCCATAAAGATCATCAAGGACATCAACCACCCGAGCCACTGCCTGTTCACCCCGCTATCATCCAGAAGGCGAGGTCAGTACAGGTGCATCAAAGCTGGGACCGAGAGACTGAAAAACAGCTTCTATCTCAAGGCCATCAGACTGTTAAACAGCCACCACTAACATTGAGTGGCTGCTGCCAACACACTGACACTGACTCAACTCCAGCCACTTTAATAATGGGAATTGATGGGAAATGATGTAAATATATCACTAGCCACTTTAAACAATGCTACCTTATATAATGTTACTTACCCTACATTATTCATCTCATATGCATACGTATATACTGTACTCTATATCATCGACTGCATCCTTATGTAATACATGTATCACTAGCCACTTTAACTATGCCACTTTGTTTACATACTCATCTCATATGTATATACTGTACTCGATACCATCTACTGTATCTTGCCTATGCTGCTCTGTACCATCACTCATTCATATATCCTTATGTACATATTCTTTATCCCCTTACACTGTGTATAAGACAGTAGTTTAGGAATTGTTAGTTAGATTACTTGTTGGTTATTACTGCATTGTCGGAACTAGAAGCACAAGCATTTCGCTACACTCGCATTAACATCTGCTAACCATGTGTATGTGACAAATAAAATTTGATTTGATTTGATTTGATGAAGCTCTTAATTTGGCATTGGGGAAAACACGAGATGAACTGCTACAAAAAGACCCACTAGTGCTAACGAACAGTCTGTAATGTTCACAACCACATATACTTTGAACTCGCGGAAAGTGGGAGATGCTGTCAAGAAACACTCGCATGTTTTATCATCGGACCCAGCTTTGCAGGCTGAATTGAAGAATCCACCACTTATTGTATATAGGAGAGGTCACAATGTACGCAATAAATTGGTCCATGCCAACTGCCAGCCACAAAAGAAAATCAGCCAGGCTCTTTTAAGCCCTCTTCCGAATGTTAGCTATAAAGGCAGAGGTTCTGCACAGTGCAACAATATGATGAAGTGTGAATATTTCTGCCATCCACATACAGGAAAACGTTTCCAAATAAATTACATTATTACGTGTTACACCATCCATGTTATCTACATTATTAAATGTCCATGTGGGCTGTGCTATGTACAGTTGAAGTTGGAAGTTTACATACACTTAGGTTGGAGTCATTAAAACTTGTTTTTGAACCACTCCACAAATTTCTTGTTCACAAACTATAGTCTTGGCAAGTCGGTTAAGACTTTGTGCATGACACAAGTAATTTTTACACCAATTGTTTACAGACAGATTATTTCACTTAAAAATCACTGCATCACAATTCCAGTGGGTCAGAAGTTTACATACACTAAGTTGACTGTGCCTTTAAACAGCTTGGAAAATTCCAGAAAAGGATGTCATGGCTTTAGAAGCTCCTGATAGGCTAATTGACCTCATTTGAGTCAATTGGAGGTGTACCTGTGGATGTATTTCAAGGCCCACCTTCAAACTCAGTGCCTCTTTGCTTGACATCATGAGAAAATCAAAAGAAATCAGCCAAGACCTCAGAATTTTTTTGTGGACCTCCTCAAGTCTGGTTCATCCTTGGGAGCAATTTCCAAACGCCTGCAGCTACCACGTTCATCTATACAAACAATAGTTTGCAAGTATAAACACAACGGGACTCAGGAAGGAGACTCGTTCTGTCTCCTAGAGATTAGTGTACTTTGGTGCGAAAAGTGCAAATCAATCCCAGAACAACAGCAAAGGACCTTGTGAAGATGCTGGAGGAAACCGCTACAAATGTTTCTATATCCACAGTAAAACGAGTCCTATATCGACATAACCTGAAAGGCCGCTCAGCAAGGAAGAAGCCACTGCTCAAAAACCGCAATAAAAAAGCCAGACTACGGTTTGAAACTGCACATGGGGACAAAGCTCGTACTTTTCTTAAAAATGTCCTCTGGTCTGATGAAACAAAAATAGAACTGTTTGGCCCTAATGACCATCGTTATGTTTAGAGGAAAAAGGGGGAGCCTTGCAAGCCGAAGAAAATCATCCCAACCTTGACGCACGGGGGTGGCAGCATCATGTTGTGGGGGTGCTTTGCTGCAGGAAGGACTGGTGCACTTCACAAAATAGATGGCTGCATGAGGGGAAAAAAATATGTGGATATATTGAAGCAACATATCAAGCCATCAGTCAGGAAGTTAAAGCTTGGTCGCAAATGAGTCTTCAAAATGAACAATGACCCCAAGCATACTTCCAAAGTTGTGGAGAAATGGCTTAAGGACAACAAAGTCAAGGTAATGGAGTGGCCATCACACTGTGGGCAGAACTAAAAAAGTGTGTGTGTGAGCAAGGAGGCCTACAAACCTGACTCAGTTACTCCAGCTTTGTCAGAAGGAATGGTCCAAAATTCACCCAACTTATTGTGGGAAGCTTGTGGAAGGCTACCCGAAACATTTGACCCAAGTTAAACCATTTTAAGGCAATGCTACCATATACTAATTGAGTGTATGTACACTTTTGACATACTGGGAATGTGATGAAAGAAATAAAAGCTGAAATAAATCATTCTCTCTACTATTATTCTGACATTTCACATTCTTAAAATAAATTGGTGATCCTAACTGACCTAAGACAGGGAATTTTTACTACGATTAAATGTCAGGAATAGTGAAAACTGAGTTTAAATGTATTTGGCTAAGGTGTATGTAAACTTCCAACTTCAACTGTAGGTAAAACCTTTCGTTCTCTCAAACAGAGAATCAGTGAACATAAGTTAAATTAGGAGAAACGAGAGGGATTATCCAGTCGCAGTACATTTTAAAACTTCTTTTGGATTGGTGTCCCTTCCATGGGACGGTTGCGCTAACATAGGCTAATGCGATTAGCATGAGGATGTAAAGTAAGAAAATTTCTCTGGACATAGACATATCTGATATTGTCAGAAAGCTTAAATTCTTGTTAATCTAACTGCACTGTCCAATTTACAGTAGCTATTATAGTGAAAGAATATCATGCGATTGTTTGAGGAGCGTGCACAATTTTTAACATGAAAAGTTATTAATAAACATTAGGCACATTTGGGCAGTCTTGATACAAAATTTTGAAGAGAAAAGCAATGGTTCATTGGATCAGTCTAAAACTTTGCCCATACACTGATGCCATCTAGTGGCCAAAATCTAAATTGCATATGGGCTGGAATAATACATTATGGCATTTCTCCTGCATTTTAAAGATAATGATACAAAAAAATACAAAAGAATGGTTGTTTTCTCTTTGTATTTTCTTTTACCAGATCTATTGTGTTATATTTACTACATCCCTTTCAGATTTCCATAAACTTAAGTGTTTCCATTCAAATGGTACCAAGAATATGCATATTCCTACTTCAGTGCCTGAGCTACAGGCAGTTAGATTTGGGTATGTCATTTTACGGCGAAATTGAAAAATATCAAATCAAATCAAATCAAATTTATTTATAAATTTAATTTATATATGTGCATCATAAACTTTAGGATCCCTCTAAGATGGCGGCTAGGATTTTATTATGAGAAGACACCACACTGTAGTCGAGTGTCGCCACACTCTCCACTATCACCTCAACCTGGCTCCATCTCTCTCTCTCTTAATTTTTAGACAGATGACCAAGACAATTAAATGTCAAGAGAGATGACTTATGCAAGTAGTGTAATGGGTGCGACCACGCTCTCCACAATCCACCCCTGCACAATAAATGCTTGTGCTGACTGCTTTCAGCTACAGCTACTGCAGTCGGAGAAGGCGTAAAAAGCGAAAGAGCTACCCACTTGGCACAAACTGGTTAAATCAGCGTTGTTTCTAAGTAATTTGTCAACGTATTGTGACGTGGAATCTAGTGAAAATTACATTGGATTTGAAAAACGTTATCGACCTAAACAGTTTTTTTGAAGTGGAAACTTCAACCAAATCAAATCAAATCAAATGTATTTATATAGCCCTTCATACATCAGCTGATATCTCAAAGTGCTATACAGAAACCCAGCCTAAAACCCCAAACAGCAAGCAATGCAGGTGTAGAAGCACGGTGGTTAGGAAAAACTCCCAAGAAAGGCCAAAACCTAGGAAGAAACCTAGAGAGGAACCAGGCTATGTGGGGTGGCCAGTCCTCTTCTGGCTGTGCCGGGTAGAGATTATAACAGAACATGGCCAAGATGTTCAAATGTTCATAAATGACCAGCATGGTCGAATAATAATAAGGCAGAACAGTTGAAACTGGAGCAGCAGCACGGCCAGGTGGACTGGGGACAGCAAGGAGTCATCATGTCAGGTAGTCCTGGGGCATGGTCCTAGGGCTCAGGTCCTCCGAGAGAGAGAAAGAAAGGGAATTAGAGAAAGCATATGTGGGGTGGCCAGTCCTTTTCCGGCCGTGCCGGGTGGAGATTATAACAGAACATGGCCAAGTTGTTCAAATGTTCATAAATGACCAGCATGGTCGAATAATAATAAGGCAGAACAGTTGAAACTGGAGCAGCAGCACAGCCAGGTGGACTGGGGACAGCAAGGAGTCATCATGTCAGGTAGTCCTGGGGCATGGTCCTAGGGCTCAGGTCCTCCGAAAGAGAGAAGAGAATTAGAGAAAGCACACTTAGATTCACACAGGACACCGAATTGGACAGGAGAAGTACTCCAGATATAACAAACTGACCCCAGCCCCCCGACACATAAACTACTGCAGCATAAATACTGGAGGCTGAGACAGGAGTGGTCAGGAGACACTGTGGCCCCATCCAAGGACACCCCCGGACAGGGCCAAACAGGAAGGATATAACCCCACCCACTTTGCCAAAGCACAGCCCCCACACCACTAGAGGGATATCTTCAACCACCAACTTACCATCCTGAGACAAAGCTGAGTATAGCCCGCAAAGATCTCCGCCATGGCACAACCCAAGGGGGGGCGCCAACCCAGACAGGATGACCACATAGGGGCTAATCCTTCTGAGGATCAATGTCCTAAAACATTACATTTCTATTTTTACATTTCGTGGCATAGAGAAAGTTAAGATATCAGACAGGTGAGGTGATATAATTAATACGCTGAGCAAAAGATAACTTTTTGGGATTTTCACCCTCCAGACATTAATTCCTAAAGGTCTTTAATGGTGAAATGCCTATATGTAACGGTTTTCTTCTGGTGAAAGAGAGGCGGACCAAAATGCAGCGTGGTTAGTTTTGTACATCTTTAATAAAGATGAAAATACAACAATCTACAATACAAGAAACGTGAAAAAACCAAACCAGTCCTATCTGGTGCCACAAACACAAAGACAGGAACAATCACCCACAAAACTCAACCCAAAACAGGCTACCTAAATATGGTTCCCAATCAGAGACAATGACTAACACCTGCCTCTGATTGAGAACCATATTCGGCCAAACATAGAAATAGACAAACCAGACACACAACATAGAATGCCCACCCAGCTCACATCCTGACCAACACTAAAACAAGGAAAACACACAAAAACGATGGTCAGAACGTGACACTATGTATGTTATGTTGTAAATTTCAACATGAATTATGCCCCTGTTTCAGATTTTTCTGATGTTTTTCTTGAGTTGTACCCAATGATTTATGAAAACTTGCTTGGTAGGTCGATGTCCACATTGTGGTTTTACTGACGTGTTTAATACGTTTTATGTAGACACTTTATTAGAATATTTATGAAATGCATATTGTTATATTTGGTAGCACTTATTTTTTTCCCTTTGACTCCAACCCCATTCGATGCGTGGAACGGAAGTGGGTGGGGCTAGGTCCACATAAGGGTGCTAATTTAAAACACTCACAAAAGCTCTGAAGGCAGTGAGGCAGATACGTAAAGCTTATTAAAGAGCAGTGATACTATCAAGAGCAGTGTACAGGTTCCTTCTTTTTTTCTAATTTTATTGAACTGTTACCATGCACCAGCAAATAGATAGCTCAGTTGTGCAAGTGCCTTTTGAGTTTTGGAAACAGAAAACTGTATTGAGATCAAATCTTTCAACAATAAGAAAATTAACAAATTTAAATTTAATCTGTCTCAATGTTCCTTCTGTGGCTCTGCTGTTGGTTTAGTTTCTTAGACAGGCATGGGCTCAATAGCATGTCAAATGTATTCACAAATGCGTAATTCGCTATCCACAAACAAACACCTTTTCATTTTATTTATAAGTCAATATATCGCAATATAATTTTTTATAACTGCAGATATTCAGGTCATTTCCAAGGGTCTTAAGTAAAATGACTGCCATAAAGACCGAGTTATCACACGTAGAAAGCGATTTGTAGTCATGGAAAAAAAAGTGGATCACATAAAAGTTTCCCAATCGGTGACGTCACTCGCTCTGAGACCTTGAAGTAGTTGTTTCCCTTACCTTTTGCATGCCTCTGGAGAAATGGTTAGAAGCCTCAGGAATACTTATGTCTCCTTGATGCTCATCGTCTGTGCAACATGAGACAGCGGATGGATTACAATCACTTACAATGTATGACATACAGTATCCTTCACATTTAGTGGTGCTATCACACTGGCCAGCTAATTCAACTATTTGGTTGATGAACGGGTGTACACCGCAATAGTGTTGCAAATATAGAGTAATCTAGGGCTAGGGTTATTTACATTGGTTAACATATTATGGTTACCATAATATAATTTCTGCAGCCTTGAAAGGCAGGCATCAACATGGCCGAACGAGAGGCTGCCAGCGATTTATAGAAATCGCTTTCTATGGTTACGAGCCTTTTTTCTACGACTACAAATTGCTTTCACACATGATAACTTTTTTCTATGTGTGAGAACTTTGTCTTTTTCTTGTTAAATGTTTGCGCATATCTCTCCTACAGTGGCTTGCGAAAGTATTCACCCCCTTGGCATTTTTCCTATTATGTTGCCTTACAACCTGGAATTAACACGGATTTTTGGAGGGTTTGTATCATTCGATTTACACAACATGCCTACCACTTTGAATATGAAAAATATTTTTTATTGTGACACAAACAAGAAATAAGACAAACAGAACACTTGAGCGTGCATAACTATTCACAACCCCAAAGTCAATACTTTGTAGAGACACCTTTGCAGCAATTACAGCTGCAAATCTGAAATGCAAAAGGTCCTCTACTCCGACAATTAATCCACAGATAAAAGGGTCAACCGAGTTTGCTTCTAGTAATCTCTCCCCCTTCAGGCTTCATCTTTTTTTGGACATTATATGGCAGTTGGCAACCAACCTTAAGGTGGAAACAGGAGACAAAGGGCTGTGAGATATAGGTTTAATCCTAGACACATGAAAATGGGCTGCATATGGAGGGTAGGTGGCAACAGAAGATGGGAAAGGTTTGATAAAATGGGGGAAATTTGGGGGACTCCACCCGGAGGGGCAGATCTCGGAACCCGGAGCACAGGCTGGCCGATGAACCAATGAGTGTGCAGAATGCCTTCCAGAACCGGGATGAGAACTGAGGCCCCCGGTCAGAGACCATGTCCACTTGGAGTCCATGGATCCAGAAGACGTGCTGCACCATGAGCTGGGCCTTCTCTTTCGAAGAGGGTAGCTTGGGAAGAGGAATGAAATGGGAAGCTTTGGGAACCGATCTGCTACTGTCAGGATAGCGGCGTTTCCTCAGATGGGAGAGACCCGTGAAAAAGTCCAGGGATATATGAGACCAGGGACGATGAGGGACAGGCAGTGGTTGAAGGAGACTAGCCAGAGCTAGCCGGGGAGTCTTGTTCTGCACACAGGTAATACTGGCGGCAATGAACGTCCGGCACCATGGTAGGCCACCAAAAGCATTGCCGCACAAAGGTCAGGGCCCAACGGATGCCCAGGTGGCAGGTAACCCTGGAGGAGTGGGCCCACTCCAGGACTGAAGTGGTGGACAGCGTCAGGCACAAACATCCAGATATCTGGGAATGCTGCGCCTCATGGACCTGCTTCCCTATTCCCCAGCTGAGTGCCATCGCCAGGCACGAGGTGGAAAGGATGGTCTCGGGTGTGTAGCCACGGTGCTATAGCGGCGTGACAATGTGAAACCGGTTGAAAAGCAGGGCCCATCTAACTTGCCAGGAATTGAGACGCTTGGCAGGAATTGAGACGCTTTAATGCAGGGAAACTTAAATCCATTTTTACCAAATTTCTAACAGCATGTTAAATGTGTAACTAGAGGGGGGGGGGACTCTGGACCACCTCTCCACGTACAGAGGCGCATACAAAGCTATTTAGAATTTTAGAGCTCTGCCATTTCACCGGATGTTGGCCTGGTGGGACGGTAGCATCCCACCTACCCCAGAGAGGTTAGCATGATCAAGACAAAGGAGATGATTGTGGACTACAGGAAAAAGATGACTGAGCACACCCCCATTCTCATCGACGGGGCTGAAGTGGAGCATGTTGAGAGCTTTGAGTTCCTTGGTGACCATATCACCAACAAATTAACACGGTCCAAACACACCAAGACAATTGTGAAGAGGGCATGACAAAACCTATTCCCCCACAGAAGACTGAAAATATTTGGCATGGTTCCTCAGATCCTCAAAAGGTTCTACAGCTGCACCATCGAGAGCATCCTGAGCCCCAAGTCTAGGTCCAATAGGCTTCTAAACAGCTTCTATAAGACCCCTGAACACCTAATCAAATGGCTACCCAGACTATTTACAATTCCCCCCCCTTTACACCGCTGCTACTCTCTGTTGTTATCATCTATGCATAGTCACTGTAATAACTCTACCTATCCGGTTCCCCCGCACATTGACTCTGTACCAGTATTCCCCCGTATATAGTCTCACTATTGTTATTTTACTGCTGCTCTTTAATTACTTGTTACTTTTATTTCTTATTCTTAGCAGTATTTTTCTTTAAACTGCATTGTTGGTTAGGGGCCCATAAGTAAGCATTTCACTGTACGGTGTACACCTGTTGTAGTCGGCGTTTGTGACTAATACAATTTGATTTGATTTGACAGCCCCCACTCCAACATCCAAAGCATGGATGGCCACTCCACCACAAACTGACAGGACGGGTGAGGATGAACCAAAATGGGAGCCAGGTGAGGTCCCAAATCCCAGCTGGGGACCACGTACTTTGAAGAGGTGAGTGCAGACAGGGGGGAATCCAGGGTGCTGTAACCAATGATAAAGCCATAAGTTGGCAAATCCCAGGATACTTTGCAGCTAAACTCTGGATGTAGGCTGGGGCCAATCCACCACACACTCTCACCTTCCTGGGATCCATCTGTACATTCCTTGCAGTGTTGATGTAAACAAGAAAGGGGATGGTGTAGTGATGAAATTCGTATTTCTCCACTTTCACAAAAAGCTGGTTCTCCAGGAGGTGCTGGAGGACCTGTCGGACGTGGAGCACGTGTTCTTGGGCTGAGTTGGAGAAAACAAGGATGTCGTCGAGGTAGACAAATACGAACCGGTTCAACATGTCGCGGAGAACCTCACTATCCAGGGTAGCGGTTGTTCACCGTGATGTCATTGAGGCTCCGGTAGTCGATGAACGGGCGCAGGGTTTTGTCCTTCTCCACAAAGAAGAACCCTGCACCAGCGGGGGACCAGATGGATGCATACACCCTGCACCCTGCAGCCTCGATGTAGGTCTCCATAGCATTGGTCTCCGGACCCGACAGAGAGTACAGTCGTCCCCGGGGCCGTGTGGTGCCTGGAAGAAAGTTGATCCCACAATCATAGGGTCGGTGCGGAGGGAGTGAAGTGGCCCGGGCCTTACTGAAAACCTCCTGGAGTTCCTGGTACTCCGCGGGAATGGCAGAGATGCCCGAGGGACCTTCTGAGCCCACAGGAAGACATCCCGGGGCAGGCTGCTCTGACTTCAGATATTCGTAGTGACTGCTGGCCGTGTTGAAGGCAGTCGTCCCATATCTGACTTTAGGCAATGGGCATGGCAGAAGGGGCTCCAGCCCATGATGGCATCAGCAGTCCAGTCTATGAGGGGATTGTGTCGCTGGAGCCAAGAGACGTACATGTTCGGCTGGAAACAGTCTAGCTCTGCCTAATTGCATCGGGTCGGGAAGAGGTGAATCCGCAGACTTCGGAGACTCTCGGGGGAACTTGGGTAGCCTCGGAAGTGAGGTGTAATCTTTGGGCGGGCTAGTGGAATCGGACCTTCTCTTCTTCCTATGTTCCCGTAGACGCCCATCAATTCAGATGTTCAAGGCAATGAGCGATTTGAAATCCGTCGGTAGTTCCCAGGCTGTCTGTGGGTCCTTCACATCCTCCGATAATCCGTGCAGGAATGTGTTGAACTACTATTCCAGGTTCCAGGCACTCTCAGCTGCCAATGTATCGAAATCCACCGCATAGTCTGCCACACCCTGGGAGTTGGAGCTGGAGTAACTTCCGGGCAGCCTCTCTCCCGTACAATGGAGAATCGAAACCTTCTTCACCTCCGCCTTGAACTCCTCCAGACTGAAGCATACGGCCGACTGTTTTTCCCACACAGCCGTAGCCCAGGAAGGAGGAGGGCTGCAGCTCGATGATGAGAGAACACTGCGAGAAATGCCTAACAGATTCCCGACTCTCCAGTAAAGCGTTCCGGGGGAGATAAGCGGGGTTCTCAGGAAACCGAGGTGGCCGAGGGAGGCCGCGCTTCTAGCCGGGTTACCATTGTGGTAGGCTGCTTGACAGACGACCCATGGAATTGCTCCAGAAATGTGTTCAATGTGCATTCATGGCAATCGGCCAAGGTCTGGAACCCTTCCATTAGACCAAGAAGCAACTCCTCGTGCCTTCTAATGGTGGCTCCTCAAGAGGAGACAGCATTGCGGATCTGGTCCGAGTCTGCTGGGTCCGTCATGGCCAGTTCGTACTGTCAAGGTTTCAGGAGAGACAGTTTTGCAGAGATCAGTCATCCAGAGCAGAGGCTGAAAGGTACAGAATTGAAGGCAGGCTCAGGGTCAAGGCAGGTAGAGGTCAGTAATCAAGGGAGAAATGACAAGGTATAGAACGACAGACAGGCTCGTGTGTCAGGGCAGGCAGAATGGTCAAAACCAGCTAAACTAGAAAACAGGAACTATAGAAAAGACAGCAGCAAGGGGAAAATGCTGTTAGGATTGACTAAACAAAATGAACTGGCAACAGACAAACAGAGAACACAGGTATAAATACATGGGGGATAATGGGGAAGATGGGCGACACCTGGAGGGGTGGAGACAAAGACAGGTGAAACAGATCATGGTGTGACACATATAGAGAGGGTGCGGATAGTTTCTCGAGTTCTAGGCCACAACGAGCATCCTATCCCACCAAAAATGTATTAATAAATGTCTGTTGGTCGATATCCAGATCTGCACAGCGTCCTATCCTGGAACGCAGCCGGTCTCAGACTCTGCTTGGCGACGTCACCGATGGCACCACCATTGATGTACGAGAGGGAGACACACTGCAGGAAAACTTGTCAGAGCTAAAGCTCCTAGATCTGCATTCTACCAATGCCTCTCTCGGTCCTTTGCTCTCAGATCATCACTCAGCTTCACAGCCCCAGTTCATTGCCAGCACAGCCGCCCACTTCCTCACTCAAATTCACTGGTAAGATTTCTAGTCCCGCAGTCACTGGTCCAGTGCAAACAGGCAAGGCAAGGCAAGGCCACAGAGAAACATTCTCTGCTCAACTCCCCCCAGCCAAATGCAAAACACAGGGCTTTTAAAGGAAATGACAGCCAATCCCCAGCTACCTGTCTGATTAGCTAACGTGCGGCATGTGCATCTGATCACACCAGCCCCGCCACCCACTTATCCACTTGTCAGATTCGCATGACAATTAAGTTGGCATATGCTATGCAGTGTATGATTCAATGCTCTCTACTCTCTTGCACAAATTTTGACGCTTCTCCATGTGATTCTACCTTGAGGTTTATTGACTACAACACTGTCTTGTATATCCTGTGTATGCATTTGTATTTGTCATGCCTGCTGCCCTACCGAAAGAAACACTAACTTCCTAGCAGGTTGAGTTTCATCATGCTCGGAATAACGTTTCAGCACTTCAGTGGTGCTTTTACTGTCAATAATCCCGTTGAACCAATAGTGGTGGTTTATCCAGCTAGGCCCACTACTAGTACAGTTTTGTCACAGTTCTTGTAGCAGACAGTGGGCATGTTCATTTTGCATGGCCCGGTGCCCACGGTGAGTGGAGATTTCATTTATGGACCAATGGAATGGTCTAAAATGTGCAAATTCCTCCCACCCAGGGCAACGGACGAGTCGATTATTGTTATCATCATGTATATAGGGTGGTACCTGGTCACTAGCTAGCTGTTTTGAGTCCTTGCTGATTTTGCCAGTGAATCAGTACTGGGAAGACCTTATACTGCAGCATGCTTGTTGTTGGCACTAACATTAGCAAGCTAGCTAGGTTATGTCTAAAATGTTTGACATTGATCCATTTCTATTTAGAACAATTTTGTTAACACTTCGCAAATTATTCATAATAGAAAAGGAGAAATAGGAGCCTACACGTAGCAATGTTCCTTAGGTTTTATGTCATTCCCATGTGGCTTGTTAGACTAAGACTTTTCTGTCATTTCAATTATTAAACAATAGAATGCACAGTACAATGCCGTAAATGTGTTTTACAGCACACGTTAAGAATTTTCTGAAATTTCAACAGTTAAACACTGTAGAATATGGCAGGTAGCTGAGCGGTTAAGACGGCAAAGGTTAAAGAAATCTTCCATTCTTCCCATGAGCAAGACAGTTAACCCATACAACTGCTCCCCGGGTACCGTGGACATCGGTTAAGGCAGCCCCCAGCACTTATCTGATTCAGAGGGGTTAGGTTAAATGCAGAAAACACATTTGGGTCGAATGCATTCCTCTCTGCAGACCCAGCACCAATCCAGATCCGGTTTCCAGCAACAGACCACCAGACAAGGCAGAGGGACCAAACACCAGACTTTCACTCGGAGCGAGCAGTCCACAGGGGAGGGCCACAATTGACCTCCGGTTCTAGGTCTCCCTTGCAGGTCTGCTTGCTCTTCAGGTTGTCCTTCCTGCCATCTGCAGAGCCAGCACCAACCCCTGGTTTGCCAGCCCTGGTATCAGCATGATCTCTAACCCAGGTTATCCCAGTACCAGTCCCAACACCAGCATCAACCCTGGTCACAGCCCAGACCAACTACAACTGCCACCTTCATCCAGCAACTGCCAGCTCAGACCCCACCCCTCCCCCTACCTCACACAAAGACACAAACATACCGTCAACCACTCCACCAGAACAAACCTGACTGACTGACAAATGGACAGACTGATGATTGTTACATGTTATTTGTACAAATGCATTTGTTTGTTGTTTGTTTTTCTTTTGATTTGATTAATTTAAGTTGGCTTGATTATTTATTGGTTTAATTGTTTTGTATTTTTTAAGTTGAATTACATTTGATTAGAAACCTTGCCCAGGAGTGTGAAGGTGAATGGAAAGGCACTGGAGCAATGAACCACCCTTGCTGTCTCTGCCTGGCTGGTTCCCCTGTCGCCACTGGGATTCTCTGCCTCAAACCCTATTACATGGGCTGAGTCACTGGCTTATTGGTGCTCTTCCATGCCATCCCTAGGAGGGGTGCGTCACTTGAGTGGGTTGAGTCAGAGGTGATTTTCCTGTCCAGGTTTTATTAATAAAAAAAATACAATGTTCCTACCACTTTGACATTACAGCATATTTTGGGTTACAAAAAATGACAAATCAATTTTGATCCTCCTCTACAATAAAAATATGAAGAAAACCAAGGTGTCTGAATTATTTTGCTAGGCATTGTAGTCTTGCATATGATGAAAGCATCTAATGTCCTCATAACCAGAGCAGAGCCTTCCTGGAGTGACCTCAAGGGTTGGAGGAAAATTTGAATTTTGTAGAAATTGGAATTCTCATGTGCTTACTTAATATAGGAGTACACTTATTTAATGCCTTAACACATTTTGCCTTTTCTTTCAAATCAAATCAAAGTGTATAAATTACTTAAAAATCATACAATGTGATTTTCTGGATTTTTGTTTTAGATCCTGTCTCTCGCAGTTGAAGTGGACCTATGATAAAAATTACAGACCTCTACATGCTTTGTAAGTAGGAACACCTGCAAAATTGGCAGTGTATCAAATACTTGTTCTCCCCACTGTACATATGAGATGAGTAATGTAGGGTATGTAAACATTATAAGAAGTGGCATTGTTTAAAGTGGCTAGTGATACATTTATTACACAATTTTTTCCATTATTAAAGTAGCTGGAGTTGAGTCAGTATGTTGGCAGCAACCACTCAATGTTAGTTATGGCTGTTTAACAGTCTAATGGCCTTGAGATTGAAAAATAGCTTCTGTCTCTCGGTCCCTGCTTTGATGCACCTGTACTGACCTCGCCTTCTGGATGGTAGCGGGGTGAACAGGCAGTGGCTCGGGTGGTTGTTGTCCTTGATGATCATTATGGCCTTCCTGTGACATTGGGTGGTGTAGGTGTCCTGGAGAGCAGGTAGTTTGCCCCCGGTGATGCGTTGTGCAGACCTCATTACCCGCTGGAGAGCCTTACAGTTTTGGGCGGAGCAGTTGCCGTACCAGGCGGTGATACAACCCGACAGGATGCTCTTGATTGTGCATCTGTAAAGGTTTGTGAGTGTTTTTGGTGACAAGCTGAATTTCTTCAGCCTTCTTCACCACGCTGTCTGTGTGGTTAGACCATTTCAGTTTGTCCGTAATGTGTACGCCGAGGAACTTAAAACTTTCTACCCTCTCCACTACTGTCCTGTCGATGTGGATAGGGGGGTGCTCCCTCTGCTGTTTCCTGAAGTCTACAATCATCTCCTGTGTTTTGTTGACGTTGAGTGTGAGGATATTTTCCTGACACCACACTCCGAGGGCCCTCACCTCCTCCCTGTAGGCCGTCTCGTCGTTGTTGGTAATCAAGCCTACCACTGTAGTGACATCTGCAAACTTGATGATTGAGTTGGAGGCATGCATGGACACGCAGTTGTGGGTGAACAGGGAGTACAGAAGAGGGCGGAGAATGCACCATTGTGGGGCCCCAGTGTTGAGGATCAGCGGGGTGGAGATGTTGTTACCTACCCTCACTACCCTCATTCCGTCGGGAATTCCAGGACACAGTTGCACAGAGCAGGATCGAGACCCAGGGTTTCGAGCTTGATGACGATTTTGGAGGGTACTAGGTACTATGGTGTTAAATGCTAAGCTGTAGTCAATGAACAACATTCTCACGTAGGTATTCCTCTTGTCCAGTGCATTGTGCAGTGTGATTGCGATTGCGTCATCCGTGGTCCTATTGGGGTGGGAAGCAAGTTGGAGTGGGTCTAGGGTATCAGGTAGGGTGGAGGTGATATGGTCCTTGACTAGTCTCTCAAAGCACTTTATGATGACGGAAGTGAGTGCTACGGGGCGGTAGTAATTTTGCTCAGTTACCTTAGCTTTCTTGGGAACAGGAACAATGGTGGCCCTCTTGAAGCATGTGGGGACAGCAGACTGGGATAAGGATTGATTGAATATGTTGTAAACACACCAGCCAGCTGGTCTGCGCATGCTCAGAGGACGCGGCTGGGGATGCCGTCTGGGCCTGTAGCCTTGCGAGTTTAAATGTTTTGCTCACGTCGGCTGCAGAGAAAGAGAGCCCGTTTTGGTAGCTGGCCGTGTGAGTGGCACTGTATTGTCCTGAAAGCGAGCAAAGAAGTTGTTTAGTCTGTCTGGGAACAAGACATCCTGGTCCACGACGGGGCTGGTTTTCCTTTTATAGTCCGTGATTGACTGTAGACCCTGCCACATACATCTCGTGTCTGAGCCGTTGAATTGCGACTCTACTTTGTCTCCATACTGACTCTTAGCTTGTTTCATTGCCTTGCAGAGGGAATGGCTACACTGTTTGTTTGTATTCGGTCATGTTTCCATGTCACCTTGCCCTGATTAAAAGCAGTGGTTCGCGTTTTCAGTTTTGTGCAAATGAGATTCCCGTCTGTGTCAATTCGTTTTGGTGTGATGTAAAGTTTTGCTGTGTTTGAGAACATCATGAGATTTATAATACAATAATAACACAGTATTAAATCTGTAGCAGGAGTTAAACAGGCTTTGTTGGCTTATTTCTGTAGTAGAAACTTTGACTTTGTAGAAAATGAAAATTTGCACTTTAAGTCAACCTCTCCATGTTAGGTATTTAACTCGGATAGAGTTTGGCATTGTCTACAGCTGCCAGAAGGACAATATGTACATATCATGGAAGGGGAAAGGGGCATTTTGTAACAGAGAACCCATCAAAGTGTCTGTTCAAGAAGGTATGTTATACAGCCTTGTCTGTCTGGCTGATCACCTGTGTTGCAGTTCAAATAAAATGCCCTAGGTAGAGCCATTATAATTTATCAAACATGAATAAGACCATAGAAAGAGAGATGTAATATAATAATATATGCCATTCAGCAGACACTTTTATCCAAAGCGACATACAGTAGTGCATCCATACAGCAGGAATCGAACACACGACCCTGGCATGCACCATGCTCTACAAACTGAGCAACACAGGATGTTGTCTGATGACTTACAGTGGTTTAGATATTTATAAGGCTAACATGCTATTGTTTCTACCGTAATAATGCTTGCTAGACCACCCAGGAGGCCGGGCAAGTGCTGTTTTGAGCAGAGTAGCGTGACACTGCCATCACTTATGTTTGACCGGAATGGTCCTGTGTCAGAGGATAGGGAAGCAAAACTCAACACAGATATAGCAAACAATGATCTTTATTAACTACACCATTTCATAAAACAGTGTGCATGCAATGCTAGGCGACCTAGTAAATACCTGTAATCTCTGTAATCCAATCAGAAGTGCTGCAATGAACTGAAGAAGGTGTAAGGCACACAGGCTATTAAATGCATTTTTATTTTATTTATTTTACCTTTATTTAACTAGGCAAGTCAGTTAAGAACAAATTCTTATTTTCAACGCCCTTAAAAGTGACACTACAGACTAGTGAAGTATATGGCTAAGGAGAACTGAACATCCAAGGTTCTACTACTACTTCACTGCAAACCAGGCCTAACCCAATGAAAAGCAATTGTACAAACATGCAAATTCACCGCACACGGTCCCAAAACCCACACCTGATAATAGAGTCATAGAACCCACCCCCGCCACCCTCCACTGAGCTAGACAGTCTGCAATCCCCGTTCTGTTCTACCCACACAACCCATACTGTATTTCTTTTTTAACTACACACTAAAAACATTTAACAAGACTAGGCCAACGAAAGAGGACATAGACATAACATTGACCATTTAAATGTAGCTTTTAAAAACAATTAGCTCTCCCAGCTGACAGGACCCCCTGGGGTCTGGGCATGTGCACCACTTTTGGGAGGGTCAGCATGGCTAGTGGCAGACCGGCAGTGGATACATATCCACACTATACTGAACTGGACAGGAACGACAACCAGGCTATACTCGGATTCAGGTTGATCACCGTAGGTTATACCCTGATTAATTATGTAGAATTGAGGAGTGCACTACACTCACAGTGCGCTCTGTTAACCAACACATACAGCTTAGATAAATAATTTGCATGTCCAAGAGCATGCTACAACATGGAACATGGTCTGTTCCCAAAAGCCGGGGAGATGGTTCGCACTCCTAGCACTATCTTATCTGGATCCCCAAATTCCCCCTCACTACCTGTCTTCGTCGCCGGCTGCCCTACCCAGCAGCGAAGAACAACATCCCCGTTAAATTGAGTGCAATGCAGATAGTAGCAAAGGCTACAAGCCCAATGTTCATCAAAGCACAACTACCCCACCAAGACCTGCCTGTGTTCTCAGCTCTGCCTTATATCAGTTTCTCAGGGTCCCGGGCAGAGTCTTGCAAGCAGGCACGGGTGTGAGAAATGTGTTTTTTAACATCATCCCTTACAAGCTGTCCCACAGCTACACTACACTACCATAGCATCCGCTCGCCAGTCAACATGTGCCTGGTGGCGTGCGGAGCGCCTGATGCCTACTACCACATGAGCTGGGACATGGCTGGAGGAGCTGCCATCATTAGAGAGGCCGGGGGTACCATTATGGACACCTCAGGTGAGTCATATCATAGACATCTGAGGTGAGTCACTATGCACTGCGACTATGATAGTACATATGACTTTCAAAATACAGAAATCATCCCTGTATGATGCATTTTGCATCATATGATGCTACACTTTTGTTTTTTGACGGTTAGGAGAATATTCCATCAACGTTCCACCAAACATACGCAGAACATTGTTGCCATGTTCTCAGAATATAAGATATTAATGTTCTAGACACGCTTCATATGAACGTTGCAAGAACATTCATGTTTTCAGCTTTCTGTGGGTTAGGAAAATGCCTTGTTTCTGTCGCCAAGCAAATCAAGGCCCTGATTGGTGAACCACTGATCCATTCACAGCTCTTTGTCTGTTTTAAGGGCAGACACACAATGCTTTTAACGTACATATTTCACACACTTTGACATATTTAATTTCAATGTGCATGTTCATTTATACAGCCATTATTACTCAACATGTCCTCATGTGATATTTGAACTTCTTGGTTCACGGTACTCTGATGTTCCTGCTACACCACCAGGTATCAGTTAATCTGACTATACTCTCATCATTGATTTGATTGACTTAATTCAGCAATTTAAGTGCTTTCTGCATAGTTGTCTAATGTTGGTGGGGCATATTAACCTGTTTTTAATGATATTTCTGAATCATTTTGACCAATATGTGTATTATGTTGTATTTATATGCTGTGTATATGCAGGGCTGCCTTGTAAATGACATCTAAATCTCAATGGGACTATTGCTTACACAGATCAAGTTGTTTTTGATCAACACACATTGATCAAGGCACTGAATGGTCAATCTGTGGTGTGCATTGGCCGTGCAGCATTTACAGTGATTCAGCCTCTGCAGAAGTCAGGGCATTTATACTTCTTGTGCTTTACGGAGCTGATCAGAGCTGTTGTGAAGGAAGTTGTCAAGGTAAGTGAGTTGGTGTTTACACAGAACCTCCCGCCCTCACCTACCGTCAACCAATCATGCCGATAAGGAGCTATACGGACCCCTTCGCATTGTTACAATATTTGAGAGGTGCACGGTGATGCAGTACGGAGCTCAGTTGGGCCTTTGTGTGCCTCCAGAGGCTTTGCAATTGCATCACCGTCCATACGGTGCCTCCGACCGCAACATTTGTCGGATCAAGCATAACTTGGCTCTTACAAAAGCCGCTGTAATCACTGCCAAAGGGGTTTCTAACATGTATTGACTCAGGGGGTTGAATACTTATGCAACGACCATATTTTCATTATTTAAATTTCTATCAATCTTTTCAAAACCATTTATAGAAATCTTTGACATGAGAGCATTTTGTGTAGATTGTTCCAACTTTGTAACAATAAAATGTGAACAAATTCCAGGGGAATGAATACTTTTGTAAGGCAAAGTAGTTTGAGTTCAAACAATACGTTTTGAAGTACTTTTTGAATTCCTGTTCAGAAGAGTGCAGAAAAAGTTGACAATGTTTGTTTATTCCACATAAGGAGTCAACATGCTTCCTTGAGAGTATATTCTTTAATATCTTAAGAAAATAGACTTCAGTATACTATCAAAAAGTATATCTAACTTACAGTTTGTTTTTTTACAATCACTTACACACTAGAAGTGGAACTTGAGGCACACAGTGAAACCATTAACTCATGTACCTGACCAAGTCTGCAAAACTGCAAGAAACATTATCTGCTTTACACTCAGTTTGCAATTGTAAAACACACTTTTTTGCAAAACACTAAACACAGTTCTCTACATTAGACACATCATTCAAAACTAACAGGTCTTGTCTTTTGTTTTGGAAAACTCTGTCATTCCAAATGCCACACTCATTTACCGATTACCTACACCCAGTGCTCACGTGTGAAAACACTTATAGCTCATTTCTTCACTTAGAAATCAGGGCTTGAGCACAATAAATAGGCTTCAGGTTGGCTTTCTTGGCTTGGACAACAATGGAGGCCAATTTTGGAGAGAGAGTTAGAGGAAGAGGAGTGAGAGTAAGAGGAGTGAGAGTAAGAGGAGTGAGAGTAAGAGGAGGAGGAAGAGGACAAGGAGGACAAGGACAAGCCTATTTATTTATCTTCTACTGTATTTGTTTTGTCTGTTACTGTTCATCCAGGATTCAGGAAAGATATGAGAAAGATATGCATCCCATTTCCCCCCCCCCTTGCATTTCTGTTTATAGTGTAAATATATACAGAATATGCATACGTAATGTATATATTTGTGCACATACATGTACAAACTGCTGAGGACTCCACTGCACATGCAAAAAACACAAGATAGTAGTGTTTTACATTTGCCACATCTGTGTGTAGTTGGCGTGTATAAGAGCTAATCATTTGATGGATTGTCTGTAGAGTTTTGATGCAAAAACAACATTTTGAGTAGAGTTAAAATAGTTTTGAATGAAGTGTTTGGTTTTGCGAGAGATGTGTGACATTTTGCATGTTGTGTGTGTGTTTTGTTGTTTTGTGTGTAGAGTCTAGAGAAAAGGAGCCATAGTTTCAGAAATCATGTGTAGGCAATTGTCAAAAACAGTAAATGCCCAAGAAGTATATTTTCAAAAACGAATGAGCACAAACATTTGCATATTACCCAGCAACTTTTTGCAGCTGAGGTTTTGATTTATAATATGATATTGTTCTTGTCACACCCTGACCTTAGTATTCTTTTGTTTTCCTTGTTAATTTGGTTAGGTCAGGGTGTGACATGGGTGATGTATGTGTTTGTCTTGTCTATGTTTTTTGTATGTTTACGGGGCTTGGTCCATTCTAGGTAAATTGTATGTCTATGGTTGCCTAGATTGGTTCTCAATTAGAGGCAGCTGTCTATCATTGTCTCTGATTGGGAACCATATTTAGGCAGCCGTATTCTGTGGGTATTTTGTGGGTGATTGTCTATGTCTATGTTAGTTGCTTGTGTCAGCACAGTTCTTATTATAGCTTCACAGTCATTATTAGTTTATTGTTTTGTATTCAGTGCTTTCTTTAATTAAAACATCATCATGAACACATACCATGCTGCGCTTTGGTCTACTCCATACGACGATCATGACAGTTCCTCATATTTAGCTTTGTCAAATGTTTTGGTGTTAATTTTCAAACTGAATAATGTACTTTTAATTACAAAATGTATTTAAATGTTAATTTATTACCATAATGTGAACAACTAAAGTGAGAAATACTAATGGTGCACAGTTCTCAAAAGTGTTACTTGGAAATTACTGCCCTGGGGTCAACTGCTTTGTAAATAGCATGTTAATGTTGATTGAGAAAATGCCTTTTTTCAATAAATTTAACCTTTTACATGGCTAATTACAACAGCTGATGTGGTTAATTAGTAGAAGTGTATTTGTAAAAGTATACTGAAAACACAATGTAAATACACTTTTTATTGCAAAGAAAAATACAGAAATTCTAATTCAAATACAATTTTAGTGTAATTGAAAGTATATTTATTTTGCTCTTTATCTAAACAAACTAAGAATATACTTAAATACAAAATAGTTTCCCAATTTAGATATGATTATAAGTGTATTTTAATTGTTAATAAAATACAAATAAAATTGACATTACATGTATTTAAAAATGTTCAATTGAGAGAATTCTAAATATATTAAAATGTGTTAAAGTATGATTTAAGTATATAATTTTTCTGAACATGTGATACAGTATGTAAATTCCTCCAAGACCACTTCAAAACCCATAAAAACAACATGATAAGTAAAATCATTGGTGGTATAGTTTCCTTTGTGGTCCTCAAGGGAAATCTGCAACCTCATACCAATTAACATAGGTTGGCTAGAAGCTCAAAGTTATAAGCTTGTGTCTAAATAGCACCCTAGTCTCCTGATCAAAAGTAATGCTCTAAATAGGGGATAGGGTGCCATTTGGGATGTACCCAAAGGGAGACATGGGATAGCCAAGACTACCATGTTGTGTGTGTAGTGGTATCTGTATTTATGTTGAGTGTTAAGTGATGTGCTGACACGGTTCTAAATTAGAATTGTTCATAGATAGCACTGGTCCTCCCAACTTAAAAAAGTTAGTATCACAATCTCAAATTCAGGAGCAACAGAAAAGCAGATTTAAAAAAAATGGATTTAGATCAAATTAAATGTTATTCTTCACATGCTTTGTAAACAACAGGTGCTTACTTATGGGTCCTTCCCAACAATAAAGAGAGAAAAAATAGAGAAATAATAGAAAAGTAAAAAACATAATAATAAAAGTATTAACCCCTGAGGGGCCCCAGTGTTGAGCATCAGCGTGACGGATGTGTTATTGCCTACCCTCACCAACTGGGGGCGTCCCATCAGGAAGTCCAGGATCCATTTGCAGAGGTAGATGTTTAGTCCCAGGGTCCTTACTTTAGCAAAAATCAAGGAAGGCACTATAGCGTTTAATGAACAACATTCTCTCAGCATTCTGGTTCAGTGTTGCTTGCCTTGAAGCAAGCAAAGAAGGCATTTAGCTCATCTGATAGGCTTGCATTACTGGGTAGCTCTCAGTTGGGTTTCCTTTTGTAATTCGAGAGAGTTTGCAAGCCCCGCCACATCTAAAAAGCAGAGCCGGTGAATTATGATTCAATCTTAGTCCTGCATTGACGCTTTGCCTGTTTGATGATTCGTCAAAGGGCGTAGCGGGATTTCTTATCAGCATCAGGGTAAGTGTCCTGCTCCTTGACAGTGGCAGCTCAAGCCTTTAACTCAGTGGGGATGTCCCCTCTAATCCATGACCTCTGGTTGGGATATGTTCAGTTGAAGTCGGAAGTTTACATACACCTTAGCCAAACACATTGAAACTCCGTTTTTCACAATTCCTGACATTTAATCCTAGTAAAAATGTCCCTGTCTTAGGTCAGTTAGGATCACCACTTTATTTTAAGAATGTGAAATGTCAGAATAATAGTAGAGAGAATGATTTATTTCAGCTTTTTTTTCTTTCATCACAATCCCAGTGGGTCAGAAGTTTACATACACTCAATTAGTATTTGGTAGCATTGCCTTTAAATTGTTTAACTTGGGTCAAACATTTCGGATAGCCTTCCACAAGCTTCCCTCAAGAAGTTGGGTGAATTTTGTCCCATTCCTCTTGACAGAGCTGGTGTAACTGAGTCAGGTTTCTAGGCCTCCTTGATAGCACAAGCTTTTTCAGTTCTGCCCAATTCTATAGGATTGAGGTCAGGGCTTTGTGATAGCCACTTCAATACCTTGACTTTGTTGTCCTTAAGCCATTTTACATTTTGCCACAACTTTGGAAGTATGCTTGGGGTCATTGTCCATTTGGAAGACCCATTTGCGACCAAGCTTCAACTTCCTTGTTGATATCTTGAGATGTTGCTTCAATATATCCACATCATTTTCCTACCTCATGATACCATCTATTTTGTAAAGTGCACCAGTCCCTCCTGCAGCAAAGCCCCCCCCACAACATGATGCTGCCACCCCTGTGCTTCATGGTTGGGATGGTGTTCTTTGGCATGCAAGCCTCCCCCTTTTTCCTCCAAACATAACGATGGTCATTATGGCCAAACAGTTCTATTTTTGTTTCATCAGACCAGAGGAAATTTCTCCAAATAGTACAATATTTGTCCCCATGTGCAGTTGCAAACCATAGTCTGGCTTTTTTATCGCGGTTTTGGAGCTGTGGCTTCGTCCTTGCTGAGCGGCCTTTCAGGTTCTGTCGATATAGGACTCGTTTCACTGTGGATATGTATACTTTGTACATGTTTCCTCTAGCATCTTCACAGGGTCGTTTGCTGTTGTTCTGGGATTGATTTGCACTTTTCGCAACAAAGTACATTCATCTCGAGGTGACAGAATGCGTCTCCTTCCTGAGGGTATGAAGGCTGCATGGTCCCATGGTGTTTATACTTGCATACTATTGTTTGTACAGATGAACATGGTATCTTCAGGCATTTGGAAATTGCTCCCAAGGATGAACCAGACTTGGGAGCAGACTGCGATTTTTTTCTGAGGTCTTGGCTGATTTCTTTTGATTTTCCCATGATGTCAAGCAATGGCACTGAGTTTGATGGTAGGCCTTGAAATACATCCACAGGTACACCTCCAATTGACTCAAATTATGTCAATTAGCCTAAAAGAAGCTTCTAAAGCCATGACATATTTCCAAGCTGTTTAAAGGCATAGTGAACTTAGTGTATGTGAACTTCTGACCCACTGGAATTGTGATACAGTGAATTATAAGTGAAATAATCTGTCTGTAAACAATTGTTGGAAAAATTACTTGCGTCATGCACAAAGTAGATGTCCTAACCGACTTGCCAAAACTATAGTTTTTTAACAAGACATTTGTGGAGTGGTTGGAAAACGAGTTTTAATGACTCCAACCTAAGTATGTGAACTTCACTGTGGGGATGACGTCGTCAATGCACATATTAATGAAGGCAGTGACTGATGTGATATGCAACCTCAATGGCAAAAGATGAGTCCTGGAACATATTCTATTCTGTGCTAGTGAAACAGTCCTGTAGTTTAGCATCCACTTCATTGGACCACTTCTGTATTGCACACGTCAATGGTACATCCTGTTTGAGTTTTTGCTGGTAAGCAGAAATCAGGAAGACAGTTATGGTCAGATTTGTATGCGTGGGAGAGTTTTGTATGCATCTCTGTGTGTGGAGTAAAGGTGATCTAGAGTTTTGTCGTTTCTCGTTGCACAGGTGACATGCAGGTAGAAATGACAACCACTCCACAGATTTCAGTTTTCCTGTATTACAGTTTTTCTCAATTGCTAAAACACAATTTCTGAAACCTTGCTCCATTTCCTGAAAACATTAAACACAAAACCTCATCTTCAAGCAGTATTTACACAACAACTGACTCCTCTTGCAAAATGAAACATTCGCCTCTAAACAGTTTTACTTGTGTTTAAAATCAAACACTGCTCTCAAATCATAAACACGTGATCAAAATTATATACACTCTCAAGCAGTCAGTAAATAATACACCGAAAAATAGAAAACACATTGTTCAAAACATTAAATTCTCAGGGAGAAGTAAATTTTGAATCAACAAAATATTAATATTTTCCTTCGTTGTCTTTGTCACGTTCTGACCTTAGTTCCTTTATTATGTCTTTGTGTTAGGTTGGTCAGGGGGTGAGTTGGGGTGGGTAGTCTATGTTCTTTTTTCTAGGTTGTTATATTTCTATGTGTTTGGCCTAGTATGGTTCTCAATCAGAGGCAGGTGTCGTTCGTCGTCTCTGATTGAGACTCATACTTAGGTAGCCTGTTTTCCCCATTTTGGTTGTGGGTGTTTAATTTCTGTTTAGTGTCTGTTCACCTGGCAGAACTGTTTCGTTTTCGCTTCGTTATTATTTTGTGTAGTGTTCAGTTTGTTCTATTAAAACATGATGAACACTTACCATGCTGCATTTTGGTCCTCCTCTCCTTCCACCAACGAGAAGCGTTACAGTCTTTTGATGAACGAAAACATGTTCTATCATAGTAGCTTAAAATTGATCAGAAATTACTACTCTGCTTTGATCTTTGAAATTTTGTTTTTTTGTTCTTCCTCCTCCTTGTACCCCTATTTTTACAGTACTGTACCCTGCATCTCACAAACTTGTCCTTTGTCTCTGTGATACTGTAATTCTTGTTCTTTGTTGATATGAACCTGCAACCAGTCAAAATCTATTGAGTAGTCAGTACTGTAAATGGAAAGCACAATGTTCAGGGCCATATAATTTGTCCATTGTACAGTATACAGCCTACAATGCACTGTACTACAGTATACAATACTAAAAGGGACAAAAATCAAAGGAGTAAACATGTGATCAATGTGCTTCTTCTTGTCTTTGAGCTGGGTCAGGCCAGAGCACTTTGTCGACATCACAAGCAATATTGTCCCTCCTGAGGCAACGGGGGAAGAAGCCTCTTGTGTGCCGTTTCCAGCCCTGACATGAGTCTTCACCTATCTCACCACAGGCTAAATCCATGGCTTGCAGCAGATTTACTCTGGTGTAGGGTTGTCTATCATACACTTTCCATCTCCAAGAGGAGAAAAACTCCTCAATCGGATTCAGGAAAGGAGAGTATGGAGGGAGGTACAAGTTCATAAACTGCTCATTGATGTTAAACCATTCCCTTACCTGAGCAGCTCGGTGGAAACTGACATTGTTCCACACTATCACATAGGTGGGAATGGGATTCTCATTCAGCTCTTGATCCTGCTGCTCAAATAAAATATCTCTTAGATTGGCGATTAATCTTAGAAGGTGCTGGGTGTTATATGGCCCGAGTGTAACATGGTGATGTAAAACACCATGGTTGCTGATAGCACCACAGGTGACATTGCCACCTCGTTGACCAGGGACTTCAACAATGGCCTGCTGTCCAATCATATTCCGGCCTCTCCTTCTCCTCTTTGTTAGATTAAAGCCTGCTTCACCGACAAAGATGAACTCATGGGGTCTGTCCAAGGATTCCAAGTCAAATATTGTCTGTGTAGAAATACAATATACTGTATGTGGGATTTTGTAAGTCGTACAGAGACAGTGCTATACTGTAGAGTACAATTAGGCTTCTGATTCACATACATTGTATGTACTGAAGAGTAATGTCATTCACATAGTATGTGTTAGTACTGTAGACAATCTGGATTACAGTAAATGTTTCTGAATGTACACTTACTTGCACATACTGAGCTTGCAGTTCATTCACCCTTGGTGAGTTGCGCTCAAAAGGTACTCTGTATACTTGTTTCATTCGCATCCTTTAACGATGGAGGACACGGTCAATTGTGGAAATGCTCACACTGTCGATTCCCTGGAAGTGTGTGCTGTCTTGTATCACTCGTTCCTGGATTTCTCTTAGTCGTATTGCATTATCTTGAAGGACCATGCCAACTATAACGGCCTCTTGCTCTCGAGTGAATATAGCTGTCCTTCCACCTGCATGTTGCAGCCTTGAAATTCTACAAAAAGTAGTTGTGCAATTACAAAACATATTCATGCAGTACAATACATACAGTGATTAACTTTACAAATGTCTATTGAAACAGCTGCATATAGTGTAGTACAGTAAATTTGAAATTACAAAAATACAGTAGTATCGTGTACCTGTTCTCTTCTCTGAACGTCCTTACTATGGTGGACACAGAAAATCGGCTCAAATTGGGTTGCACTCTAAGTCCTGCTTCCCTCATTGTCAGTCCATGGACAAGAACATGGTCTATAACTGTTGCTCGAATTTCATCAGATATTTCCACTCTTTGTCTTCCTCTTCCCCTCCTCTTCCCCTTTCTTGCCCTCTTTCTCATCTTCCTCCTCGTCGCCCACCTCGCATACGTCCTCGTCCTCTCACATTGCTTCTTCTATCCATTCTCAGACTTTCTCCACCTTCAACAACCTGTTTGCTCTCTGAACTGGCTTACATTGGTTGTGTCGCATGATTTAAAACAGGTTAAATCAATTTTGAGTGGTTGTGTTCAATCAATGACATGTGTTCTCTATTTGTATTTGATTGTTGCCACTTGTGTTTACCAGTATGGATGACATGTGCATTAGAGTGAAGAAGAGTGAAGAGTGAAGAGAGAAGAATGTGTTTCATTGCTGGGATACATTTCTGATTCCTGCCTGTAGCTCACCAATCCCTATAAAGTAGGTGTCTAGTGATACAGGTTATGGACCCTGTAGGTGATTTGTCGTCGGTAGCAGAGTCTAGGGAACAAGCAGGGTTGGACACGACCCTGTTGTTTTCCCATACACAGTCTCTGTGGTTCATATGAACCCCGAAATGAGCTGTCTTCCTCCAGCACGGCGCTTTTTATTCCTTGGAATTAGAGTTGATTACGAATTGCCCCGGTCTGTTACCACAGAAGGGGTCTATTTTTCAGAGCTGTCTGTCCCATTCACAGCTAGGTTACAAGGCACTTTGTCGCCAATAGGCTGCCTATGACTGGTCAGTTTGGGTAACCTACATGATAAAATTGTGACAACAGGCTAGTTGTTACAACAGTACCCCCAAATGGCACATAAACACAGTTTTTTCAACCCCAAGATCCACAGTGTTCACGGGTGTCAAAATTGTTGTGTCTCCCGCATGTGAGTTAGATGAAAAGTGTCGCTTCTCCACAGTTGTCAAGAATGGTGGTTATTTTTCCATTTCCAATCACTCTGTCCACAAGGTGGCGTCCCGCCTCTTCAGATGGCATTACATGGGAGGCTCACGCTCCGCTCCGACCAATGGCGTGCATGCGCAGTGTGGCCCTGGATTATGCGAACAGTGACTTCGGGATACAGGCAACAACTCAGCGCATTCTGTTTCTGGGTCTCGAGCTAGACACTCGCTTATAAAGCTTTTTTTATCCATATGGAGAGTGCGCTGAGTTCCGGCTCTGCTTAGCCAAATTTCGTCTTGGTCACACAATACGTTTTCAACAGTGCCTACTCCTACTGGGGGTGATGGCTTCTGTGATAGAAGTCGTTCCCTGGGGCTAATGTTGATGCGGCCCTTCCAGCACTGAGGGCTAGCCACTCACCTTGACACATCGCGCAGCCTAAGCCGGTTGCTTTGTGTGGGCCATGGCCCATCGATGGGACCCTCTTCTATTGTGAGGGGCCTCCCATGGGTTGAGATGTATCACGACAGACGCTTTTGTAATAACTTGTCTTGGTTGGGTTCATGTGAGTGACTGATTGCTTGCACAAAGGAGGAAACCACAATAGCACTCCCAAGCAATTTGGCATTATGCCCAGAATATTGTTTTGGGACTAGATAAGTGATACAAGGTCTCAGCTTTGAGGGAAGAAGCCTTGTGAGGTATCAGTCAGTCACATGCAGGAACCAACGTTAATAATGAATAATGTAAATCATGCTTATAACTTGTTTGTGCAGCAGTATAAAAGGACTGATAGGGAACGCCCCCTTTCCGAGTTTTCATCATGCTTGTACTGAGTTTGTGAACCTCTCTGCATGTTAAATAAAGATGGCTTCGTTTACTTTGACTTTGAGTCCTTAGTGTTGAATTTCAACAACAGGCTCCTGACTGTCTGAGTAGGTGGGGCGGGGCTGAGTGTGGGTGTATTTTTACAAATTCAACAGACATGCATCGTATTAACCAGACTGATAGTAGCTAATTTCCAATTTGTTTAATTTCTTTGAACACTAAATAGAATAGGAATGGAGTTCTAGGCCTACTCAGGATGGTTATAGGCCGACTATCACATTGGCCCTATACCGTAGACCAGTGGTTCTCAACTGGTTTTGCATGGGGACCCAAATTTGGGTCATCAAACCCAAATTTGACAACCCAATATTATGGACTGTTGTTGATTACGTTTTATAATGTTGTATTGCAGTTGCCTTCTTGGGCAGTTTTCACTTGCAAAATAGACTCTGTCTCAATTATGGTATTAATGAAGTCATTACACAGCCATGTCACCTGGGGTGGCAGGTATCCTAGTGGTTAGAGCATTGGATTAGTAACCAAAATGTTGCAAGATTGAATCCCTGAGCTGACAAGGTAAACATCTGTCATTCTACCCCTGAACAAGGCAGTTAAACCACTGTTCCTAGGACGTCATTGTAAATAAAATAAAATTCTTTACTGACTTGCCTAGTTAAATAAAGGTTTTAAAAAATTCACTGAGAAAACATTTATTATCAATTCAAGAGAAGAAGCCATTAAATTAGGCGACCAGTTCAGGAGTGGGGTGTAATAAATTATCAGACTCAGAACATGAAATCAAAACCAGCCCAATAATGTTAGTGAACAGTAACACATACCAGTCCAATAATGTTAATGAACAGTAACACATACCAGTACAATTATGTTAATGAACCATAACACATACCAGTCCAATTATGTTAATGAACAGTAACACATACCAGTCCAATAATGTTAATGAACAGTAACACATACCAGTCCAATTATGTTAATGAATAGTAACACATACCAGTCCAATGATGTTAATGAACAGTAACACATACCAGTACAATTATGTTAATGAACCATAACACATACCAGTCCAATTATGTTAATGAACAGTAACACATACCAGTCCAATTATGTTAATGAACAGTAACACATACCAGTCCAATTGTGTTAATGAACCGTAACACATACCAGTCCAATTATGTTAATGAACAGTAACACATACCTGTTTAAAATTGAAAAAACAACTATCATTAGGAATTCTTAATCATCAATTATCATGTCAATAGTTTCACAATCTTGAAAAGGGTTTTTAAATGTGTATGTTTTTAACCAGTTCATTAAAATGTAATATGAATGTCAGAATTAATTAACAATAATAGTTTACTTAATATAGGGAACACTAACTCATTAACCTATTTATTTATTTATTGTGTGCGTGTGTGTGTGTGTGTGTGTGTGTGTGTGTGTGTGTGTGTGTGTGTGTGTGTGTGTGTGTGTGTGTGTGTGTGTGTGTGTGTGTGTGTGTGTCTTATCAGACGAGAGGATACTCTCCCATTTCTCTTGGCAGTGTCATTTCCGGGAAGCGAATGTTCAGTCTGCGATCAAACGACTGCTCCAACAGCAGAGCCTCTTCGTTGCTTGGCAACTTGACGCTTCCCATCTCCACTTGAAAGGGGTCCGGTATACAGTCGTCTTGTCTCCTGTTCTTGTAGTGGCAAACCTTTCCCTGCAGCTTGACAAGATGCTGTTTAACGTTGTTTTTTTCAGTGTGTTGCCATGCACTTTGTTGATCAGGGTAGCCTAGTGGTTAGAGCGTTGGACTAGTAACCAAAAGGTTGCAAGTTCAAATCCCTGAGCTGACAAGGTACAAATCAGTTGTTCTGCCCCTGAACAGGCAGTTAACCCACTGTTCCTAAGCCTTCATTGAAAATAAGAATTTGTTCTTAACTGACTTGCCTAGTAAAATTAAAAAAAATTAAATTAAAAACATTCTGAATCTCAAAATCAGTATTGTTTTATCTTTGTTGCTTGGATGCTTGGTGCCCAGATGGCGTTTCATTCTGGAGGGTTTCATGCTCTCATTAGCTAACAGTAGACCGTAGTGCATAGGACGCACTACGGTCTACTCACCCTGTCTGTCTTCTATAAATGGGTGTGTTCGTAAATTCATCAGTTATAGCGAATTTAGAATGCACCCTACTTAAAACCATATTTGATGAATTCGGGGTCGTATTTGTATCTTCTTGACAGGGACCGGGTTGTCTGCCTTGCTGTTGACATTGGAAGCAGCAGTAGATGAGGGAGCTCCTCAGTGATTTACATTAAAATAAATATAGTGAAACATTAAAAATATTATCATTTTTAGATAAAACTGTATAAAATACATTCACATGTCACCAAATAATTTATTAAAACACACTGTTTAACAGGTCTAAAGTAGCCTCAACAGCACTCTGTAGGGTAGCACCATGGTTTAGCCAGAGGACAGCTAGCTTCCATCCTCCTCTGGGTACATTGACTTCAATACAAAGCCTCGGAGGTTCATGGTTCTCACCCTCTTCTGTAGACTTCCACAGTAATTATGACAACTTCCAGAGGACATCCTCCAACCTATCAGAGCTCTTGCAGCATGAACTGACATGTTGTCCCTCCAATCAAAGGATCAGAGAATGAATCTAGTACTGAAAGCATAAACTACAGCTAGCTAGCACAGCATATAATGTGGTGAGTGGTTGACTCCAAGAGAAAGAGAATAGTTGAACAGTTTTGAACAGATTAATTTCTTCAAAAATGAAGGAGGAGCAAGAGGGAGAGAGAGAGAGCTAGCTATATGTCTTAAATTTGTTTCACTTACTTAGCTAGCAAATGCAGCTAGCTAGTTTAGCCTACTCAAACACCCGCCTCAAACAGAGGGATGCTATGTTAGCTAGCTGGCTATGACTATCCAACACTTGAACTCTCCAAGTCAAGGTAAGCTTTTGGTTTTACAAATGTAATGCCACCAGGGCCTGCCAGTGTAACAGTTAAACTGCCTAATAAACTGTACTGCAGGATTGTAGTGGGTTTACTAATGCTTTAGTTATATTAGCTATGTTGACTATTGAGTTGCATTAACTAATATGGTGTCACAGCATCGTCAGATTGAGCTTGTTGTCATTGCAGGAAATTTCAACGCTGTGTGTTACAGTGAAGACATCCTCCTCTCTCATGTGGTACCCTTCCTGCAGGCTCATCCTGACATGACCCTCCAGCATGACAATGCCACCAGCTATACTGTTCGTTTTGTGCATGATTTCCTGCCAGACAGGAATGTCAGTGTTCTGCCATGGCCAGCGAAGTGCCCGGATCTCAATCCCATTGAGCACGTCTGGGACCTGTTGGATCGGAGGGTGAATGCTAGGACCATTCCCCTCAGAAGTGTCCGGGAACTTGCAGGTGCCTTGGTGGAAGAGTGGGGTAACATCTCACAGTAAGAACTGGCAAATCTGGTGCAGTCCATGAGGAGGAGATGCACTGCAGTACTTAATGCAGCTGGTGACCACACCAGATACTGACTGTTACTTTTGATTTTGACCCCCCTTTGTTCCTTGACACATTATTCCATTTCTGTTAGTCACATATCTGTGGAACTTGTTCAGTTTATGTCTCAGTTGTTGAATCTTGTTATGCTCATGCAAATATTTACTCGTTAGGTTTGCTGAAAATAAACGCAGTTGACAGTGCAAGGACGTTTCTTTTTTGTTGAGTTTATGACCAGCAGATGCATATCTGTATTCCCACTCCTAATTAATTAATTAAAATTGTCTTATATGAACTGTAACACAATAACGTTTCTGAAATTGTTGCATGTTGCTTTTGTATTTTTGTCCAGCACATTTCTTCATACTGAGAATGCGTTATGCGCAATTGCGTTGTTTCGCGTTATTGCTTAATTCCTCTAGCACATCCCCATATCTAATTGATCCGCTGTTGTCAAAGCTGAAATTAGATTAGTATGACGTCATGGCATTTAAAGTATACTACATTTTTGAAATGTCACATACTATAAAACTTTTTTTTGTTGCATGGGTAGTATGGGTATTTGGATACGCGCTGTCTTGTTCCCTCCTAACCTTGGCTAGCTCCCTATTGCTGGGGAGCAGTGCGCACATGCTCTCGCTTTGGGCTACACATGTCCCCAGTTGACTCAACTCGGGTGCAGATATTTAATCCAGGTGGGACCCTCTCTCTCAGGAGTGGAGACTACACCCAGGTATGGGACATTTTTGGGGGGGCAAACATAGATCTTTATTGCATTGCAAGAAAAATTGCAGTGTCATATATATTTCTCGATGAGGGACCAGAGTGCCCGCTCTGGCGGGAAACCAATGGCCTCAAACCCTCCTTTATGTGTTAACACCAGTGATTCTGATTTAGCTCACATTGGAGAGGGAGCGCCTGGAGGGCTTTTAGGCAGGAATCCATCGCAACTCCCGTTGCGCAGGTTTAGCAAGCGAGGCCGGCCAGAGATTTTGGATTTGGAGGCCCACTTTGAGCCTCTGGAGGAGGTGGAGTCGGTAGATCTGAAGATCCTCTCCTACTAAACCTACCTGTTAAACCTCCCTGCGCATGGCTTTGCTCTTGGCTAAACGTGTTGGATCCTATCTGTACACCCTTCCTGTGCTCAGTTCGCCCCTGGTGTCGAAGGTGAAGTTGTGTCCATATTCGTCTTCCACCCTGAAATTCATGGCTATGTCCTTCAGGCCCTTTGCTTTTAAGGTGTTTATCTTTTCGCCTCCTCCTTTTGCTTCTCCTTTTGCTTCTGAAGAGCAACAGAGGTTACATGCCCTGTGTCTGGTGCAAGATTTAATAACGTATATTGAACGGATTATCCAGTTATGTAACCATCCTTTTGTCTGTTTTTCTAATCCAGCTCCTGGCAGGGTGCTCTTTAAGCATTGTCTCTCCCACTGGAGGCTATCTCTCCGGCATATATCAGCAAGGGGCAAGGGTTACCTAGCGGTGTGTGTGCCCACTCCACCAACGGTCTGGCAGCGTCTTGAGCGTTGTTTAAAGCAGGTTTCCCAAGCTCGGTCCTGGGGGCACCCCCTGGGTGCAAGTGTTGGTTTTTGCCCTATCACTACCACTCCACAGCTAATTCAAATACCCAACTCATCATCAGGCTTTGATTATTTGAATCAGCTGTATAGTACTAAGGGAAGAAAAAAACAAGACTTGCGACCAGCGGGGGCCACAGGACCAAGATTGTGAAGCCCTGGTTTAAAAGGTTGACTATAGGAGATGTTTTTTCTGTGGCGAGTTGGGCATCACCACACACTTTTGTGATGTTTTATCACTTGAATGTCACTGCTCCCAGGGTGCTTACAGCTGGGACAGGAGAAAGTCCCTAGGCAGGCGCCGTATGCGTAATACCCAGACTGCAGCAGTATTCGAAAACAGAACATCATTTTATCATTATTCTTAGGTATGTTCTATAGCATCTAACAAATATTGCACAAGCTAATACAAACATAGACCATGTGTGTTTCATTTATTTGTTGCAGAGATAAAGAAGTAGATGATCATCAGTGAGCTGGGTTCTAACAGACAGCCAGAGACGGTGAGCAAGATCTTCTCCGCTATGCAGAAGATCCTGTGCATGGGTGAGTGCTGCTGAGGCACCAGTCTCCCTCTACACTCATCATCCTTTGGATTCCCTAACCTTGCCAACCTCCACTGCCATCCTATCATGAGGCCAAACATACATGAACTGTTCTCCCTAGTTGTTGAGGTCAAAGTTTAAAAAAAGAAAAAAGAAGAATGTCTCATAAAGTCATGATTTGTACACCACAAGTGAATATTGTTTGCAGATGTTCTTAACCAGGGTTACTTAACTGCTAGACTACCTGAATAGTCTGGAATATGTTAGTAATTAAGGTCTTAATTAACACCCAATCCTCCTCCTTTCTTTGTCAGTGATGCAGACAATCAACCGTAATAACTACTGAGTGTGAGGAATTGGCAATAAAATATTGTTGATGACATTTGTTGATGACATTTGCCGATCTTTTTCCATTGACAAAATTTTGACAGTATTTATGCCCTTTGAATTGTGTACCATATATTTGCTGTCTTTGAGTAGAAAACCTGTAATCCTGTGTAGTATTACTTAAACGCTGTAAATATGTGTGAATATGTGTATTGTCCATCCAGGAGGTCCGTTTGACTTGACATCTAGAAGAATGCTTTCAGCCAACAACAAACCATCGCCGACCGCATCATTAAGGAGATAGACATCTTCCCAGCGAAAAAGGGATGACGCTCCAAAGGAGAAGAAGTCACAATGTTTCTGCTGTTACAGTTGTATCTTGATATTTTTCAGATATTTGCTTATGCCGGTAAAGGTCCACATTCCGATGGTTAAAGTCAGTATCACTTCATACTTAGCCTGATCCCAGATCTGTTTGTGCTCTTGACAAACCCATTGCTCATTGGCGTGACAATGTGACAAGGAGTTGGCATGACAGCACAAACAGACTGGCACTCAGGCTACTTCAAACCCATTGTGAACCAACAGTCTTGTGTTGATGTCAGAGTTTACAATGCCAAGCAGCCTCATGTCTTCAATCCACAAGGGGCATTATATAAAAACTTGGATTGTGTGTTTCCATACTAAATGTTCATGGTTTTCCCATGTGTATTAATGTGTAGGCCTACTGGTGTGTCACGTTCTGACCTTAGTTCCTTTATTATGTCTTTGTTTTAGTTTGGTCAGGGCGTGAGTTGGGCTGGGTAGTCTATGTTCTTTTTCTTATGTTGTGGTTTTGTGTTTGGCCTGGTATGGTTCTCAATCAGAGGCAGGTGTCATTTGTTGTCTCTGATTGAGAATCATACTTGGTAGCCTTTTCCCACCTGTGTTTTGTGGGTGATTATTTTCTGTTTAGTGTTTTCTACACCTTTCAGGACTGTTTCTGTTTTCGAAAATTTCACATTGTTATTTTGTATTTTCAGTGTTCAGTAAAATAAACATCATGAACACATACCACACTGCACATTGGTCCGACATTTCATACTCCTCGTCAGAGGAGGATGAAGAATTCCGTTACAGAATTACCCATCAACCAAGGACCAAGCAGCGTGATATCGGGCAGCAGCGATCTCCTGGACATGGGAGGAGATTTTAGATGGCAAGGGACCCTGGGCTAAGGCTGGGGAATACCGCTGCCCCAGAGAAGAGCTGGAGGCAGCGAAAGCAGAGCGGTGGCATTTTGAGGAGTTGGCACGCACCAGGCTGTCTCTCCGTCTCCTCCCTCCAGGTGCTCCCTCCTGTCCAGCGCTGCCAGAGTCTCCCTCCTGTCTGGAGCTGCCAGAGTCTCCCTCCTGTCCGGAGCTGCCAGAGTCTCCCTCCTGTCAGGAGCTGCCAGAGCCGCCTGCCTGTCCAGAGCTGCCAGAGACGTCCGTCTGTCCTGAGCGGCCAGAGCTGCCCGTCTGCCCTGAGCTGCCAGAGCCGCCCGTCTGTCCTGAGCTGCCAGAGACGCCTGTCTGTCCCGAGCTGCCGGAGCCACCCGTCAGAAGCTGCCGGGGCCGCCCGTCAGTCAGGAGCTGCCAGAGCCGCCCGTCAGTCAGGAGCCGCCTTTCACTCCGGTGCTGCCGGAATCGCCCTCCACTCCGGCGCTGCCGGAATCGCCCTTCACTCCGGCGCTGCCGGAGTCTCCCACCTATCCGGTGCTACCGGAATCTCCCATCCATTCGGGGCCCGCTGCTAGGGTCCCCAGTCCGAGGTCGGCGGCGAGGGTCGCCGCTTTAAAGGCGCCTCGGAGGCGGGTAAAGAAGTGGGCAAAGACTATGGTGGAGTGGAGTCCACGTCCCGCGCCAGAGCCGCTAGTTCCTTTATTGTGTCTTTGTTTTAGTTTGGTCAGGGCGTGAGTTGGGGTGGGTAGTCTATGTTCTTTTTTCTATGTTGTGGTTTTGTGTTTGGCCCGGTATGGTATGGTTCTCAATCAGAGGCAGGTGTTGTTCGTTGTCTCTGATTGAGAATCATAATTAGGTAGCCTTTTCCCACCTGTATTTTGTGGGTGATTATTTTCTGTTTAGTGGTTCTGTTTTCGTTTTCATTTATTTCACGTTGTTATTTTGTATTTTCAGTGTTCAATAAAATAAACATCATGAACACATACCACGCTGCACATTGGTCCGACATTTCATAATCCTTGTCAGAGGAAGACGAATAATTCCGTTACATGATACTTCTCACAGAAAGACCTGAATGAAGATAGCATATCACAGTGACCATAGGAACACTGTTCCTTTTTTTTGCAAGATAAAAAAATTTATTGCATTATAACTTACTTAACTTTGCAGAAGGCCTATTCATCATCATTTAAATTGTTAAATGTATCTCACTTTATCCGCCACCAATTTATATCAACTACCTAGAAGTTTATAATTGGGTTGTTACTTTATCTTTCCAATTGTTAATTGGCCAAGTTCAGGGAAATTTATTTAATTAAAAGTTGACAAAGTTACAGTGCCTTGCGAAAGTATTCGGCCCCCTTGAACTTTGCGACCTTTTGCCACATTTCAGGCTTCAAACATAAATATATAAAACTGTATTTTTTTGTGAAGAATCAACAACAAGTTGGACACAATCATGAAGTGGAACGACATTTATTGGATATTTCAAACTTTTTTAACAAATCAAAAACTGAAAAATTGGGCGTGCAAAATTATTCAGCCCCCTTACGTTAATACTTTGTAGCGCCACCTTTTGCTGCGATTACAGCTGTAAGTCACTTGAGGTATGTCTCTATCAGTTTTGCACATCGAGAGACTGAAGTTTTTCCCATTCCTCCTTGCAAAACAGCTCGAGCTCAGTGAGGTTGGATGGAGAGCATTTGTGAACAGCAGTTTTGAGTTATTTTCACAGATTCTCAATTGGATTCAGGTCTGGACTTTGACTTGGCCATTCTAACACCTGGATATGTTTATTTTTGAACCATTCCATTGTAGATTTTGCTTTATGTTTTGGATCATTGTCTTGTTGGAAGACAAATCTCCGTCCCAGTCTCAGGTCTTTTGCAGACTCCATCAGGTTTTCTTCCAGAATGGTCCTGTATTTGGCTCCATCCATCTTCCCATCAATTTTAACCATCTTCCCTGTCCCTGCTGAAGAAAAGCAGGCCCAAACCATGATGCTGCTACCACCATGTTTGGCAGTGGGTATGGTGTGTTCAGGGTGATGAGCTGTGTTGCTTTTACGCCAAACATAACGTTTTGCATTGTTGCAAAAAGTTCAATTTTGGTTTCATCTGACCAGAACACCTTCTTCCACATGTTTGGTGTGTCTCCCATGTGGCTTGTGGCAAACTTTAAACAACACTTTTTATGGATATCTTTAAGAAATGGCTTTCTTCTTGCCACTCTTCCATAAAGGCCAGATTTGTGCAATATACGACTGATTGTTGTCCTATGGACAGAGTCTCCCACCTCAGCTGTAGATCTCTGCAGTTCATCCAGAGTGGTCATGGGCCTCTTGGCTGCATCTCTGATCAGTCTTCTCCTTGTATGAGCTGAAAGTTTAGAGGGACGGCCAGGTCTTGGTAGATTTGCAGTGGTCTGATACTCCTTCCATTTCAATATTATTGCTTGCACGGTGCTCCTTGGGATGTTTAAAGCTTGGGAAATCTTTTTGTATCCAAATCCGGCTTTAAACTTCTTCACAACAGTATCTTGGACCTGCCTGGTGTGTTCCTTGTTCTTCATGATGCTCTCTGCGCTTTTAACGGACCTCTGAGACTATCACAGTGCAGGTGCATTTATACGGAGACTTGATTACACACAGGTGGATTGTATTTATCATCATTAGTCATTTAGGTCAACATTGGATCATTCAGAGATCCTCACTGAACTTCTGGAGAGAGTTTGCTGCACTGAAATTAAAGGGGCTGAATAATTTTGCACGCCCAATTTTTCAGTTTTTGATTTGTTAAAAAAGTTTGAAATATCCAATAAATGTCGTTCCACATCATAATTTCGTCCCACTTGTTGTTGATTCTTCACAAAAAAATACAGTTTTATATATTTATGTTTGAAGCCTGAAATGTGGCAAAAGGTCGCAAAGTTCAAGGGGGCCGAATACTTTCGCAAGGCACTGTATATAGACTCAGGTGTGTTTTCGAGACAGTCATACACGGTTAAATATTGATGAGTGTGCTGCCAATCCTCAGAAAATGACTGGAACAAAGTTAGTGTAATGCTCAAGCTGTTGGCCAAGGAGGTTGATTGTTTCTTGCAACAGCAGACAAATACAGTGTACCAACCGAGATGGAATCTTTTGAGATAGGGGCTCAATTTATTGAAGACTCCCCAAAAGCAGATTGAATAAACAGTGGCCTACAGTACTTATCAGGGTTATTGTTGAAATTATATTTTTTACCTATAAGTACCATCAATGTTCACGAGAAAGTAGACATTTTTCTATCAACAAGTCATCTGACCTTCATCCACCCCAGGCCATGTTAAGACAAATATTTCTACTTTGAATAAGAGGGACATCTTTTAATCTCAATTTAATAGTTATTGTAATTTATCATTTAAACAGTGCATCTGTTTGCTCAATGTTTTCTATCTTACTTAAATGTTATTATCTGATGTCAGTGAAATCCTCATGAGTGTAATACCCCGACGACACCGCTCGCGTCGCATGTGCGAGCGTTGCAAAATAAAAGTAGGAATCTATGTTATTCAATTATTGCACCAACACTGCTCGTGCGCGCCAATGAGCGTTTGTGTTGCCAAGGGCTAAAATAGAACTCATTCCTATTTCTGACGCAGATCACACTGCAAGTTCTGCCTCTCCCGTCTCCTCATTGGTTTATAGAAGCAGGTACCCATGTGCCATCTTCTCATTGGTTATACCCACATGGGTGATTGATAGACTAACTGTTTTGCTGTTTGTCATGGTAATAATATGAAATTGTAGATGCCAATCACCATATAAGTTCAAAGATGAAAAAGCATGGAAGGAGGAGAGATGACTAGAAACAATTTGGTTGACTGTTTTATGTGTGAATTAATTGTCGGAGTAGAGGACCTTGTGCATTTGAGGTAAAATAACAACTCAATGTTTATATCCCAGGACAAATTTGCTAGCAACAGCAAGCTAGCTAAATAGGACAAATTAGCTAGCAAGTGCAAGTTAACTAGCTAAATTGGCGTACATGTTTAATGCTTTTCGACCTGTCCTCAAATTAATGTCATTGGTTCAGAGCTTGTTTTGATATTGTAACCTGTGTGTCGTGATCGCGTTTGGTGTAGGGGGACAAAATACATTTATGCACGATACCGCACGATGGCGCACGCGCGCAGCAGCTTTGGGTTCCGTGTAAGTACCTTCATAAAGAAGAAAGCAATTATTTTCACAAAGTGTACTAAATGTTCAATACAACCTCTATACGTTAGAGCATTTGGTCTGCAGAGAGATAATTGAGATTGATAACATTTGAAAATATAAAGTCAGCATCGCCGTTGGAGCTCTGCTATTTTTGTCAGTGCTCTCATCCTTGGCACGGTCACTATTAGTATTTCTAGTCTTTCAAATCTCAGATATTTGCTTATTTGACTCGCACAGTGAGCTTCCAACCACTAGAGGACAGTAGTATATCAGCCATTTTGAATGGTACCAAAAAGCTGACGTTACATTAGTAATTTAGCTTGCAGTATTTTTTTTAGGAATAATTAAATTATTATGAATTATCCTTGTGGAGTTATCATTAGTTTCAGTCATAATCATTAGGTATAAATGACATTGCATCTTCTGAAGTTCTTCAAAGCTGCTGAGTCGACTGGTTTTCTGCCCTGAGGATGAAACTGAGAGGACATGGAGAGAGAGAGAGAGATAGAAAGAGAGGGGGAGGGAAGCTCTTATGAAATTAAACTATACTGAACAAAAGTATAAATGCAATACGTAAGGTGTTGGTCACATGTTTCATGAGCTGAATAAAAGATCCCAGAAATGTTCCATATACAAAAAGCTTATTTCTCTCAAATTGTGTGCACAAATTAGTTTACATCCCTGTAAGTGAACATGTTTTCTTTGCCAAGATAATCCATCCACCTGACAGGTATGGCATATCAAGAAGATGATTAAACAGCATGCTCATTACACAGGTACACCATGTGCTATGGAAAATAAAAGGCCACTTTAAAATGTGCCATTTTGTCATACAACACAATGCCACAGATGCCTCAAGTTTTGAGGGATCATGTAATTGGCATGCTGACTGCAGAGCTGTTGCCAGAGAATGTAATGTTAATTTCTCTACCATAAGCCGACTCCAACATCGTTTTAGAGAATTTGGCAGTACGTCCAACTGGCCTCGCAACCGCAAGACCACCTGTAAGCACCCCAGCCCAGGACTTCCACATCCAGTGGACTCATATGAGACCAGCCACCCGGAAAGCTGATGAAACTGTAGGTTTGCACAACCAAAGAATTTCTGCGCAAACTGTCAGAAACCGCCTCAGTGATGCTCATCTGCATGCTCATCATCCTCACCAGGTTTCTGACCTGACTGCATTTCGGCATCGGAACCGACTTCAGTGTTGCAAATGGTCACCTTTGATGGCCACTGGCATGCTGGAGAAGTGTGCTCTTCGTGGATGAATCCCGGTTTCACCTGTACTGTGCAGATGGCAGACAAAGTGTATGGCGCTGTGTGGGTGAGCGGTTTGCTGATGTCAGTGTTGTGAACAGAGTGCCCCACTATGGTAGTTGGGTTATGGTATGGGCAGGAATAAGCTACAGACAATTAACACAATTGCATTTTATCAATGGCAATTTGAATATACAGAGATACCGTGACGAGATCCTGAGGCCCATTGTCGCTCCATTCATTGGTCACCATCATCTCATGTTTCAGCATGCATGGCCATGCATGGCCCCGTGTCGCAAGGATCTGTACACAATTCCTGGAAGCTGAAAATGTCTCATGTCACCCATTCAGCATGTTCGGGATGCTCAGGTTCGACGTGGACAACAGCTTTTTCCAGTCCCGGCCAATATCCTGCAACTTCGCACAGCCATTGAAGAGGAGTCGGGCGAAACAAATAATAAATAATGAAATATTGAAGGGCTCCCAAATTGATAGACATATGTTCACTTACTCATTACAAGCAAAGCGAACTTAATTGAAACTTACAACAACAAAGCAGACTGCCCGTGGCCATAAAACTCTGGACAAATCTGCAACTGCACATTTGTATTAAAAGATGCTTTGAATGAGGAGATTGATGGACATGTTAAGTAATAGTTTAGAAATCTAAATTAGCTAACTGCAGCATGCTCACTATTCCTTGCCCTTGATTTTAATCTATGAATGTTTTCACGTATGAGCCTATCTACCAGTTGTTGATGTCTCTCTGTAGTGCAGATGAAGTCTATGATGTCGCAACAGAGATGTTGCATGTCTTTCAAATGACAAATCCAATTTCATTGATCAGAGAAATTCCAACCCCAAAACTCAGCAGTGGTTTATCAAGAGAGTCAGATGACTGCTATAGTTGATCACTTCAAGATGTGAAGCAGGTGTTTTCTATTCAGTGTTTTATAATAAAATGGAAATGTTTTTTTAGTAAAGACAATATTTATTTAATTGAGGCAATCGGGTTGTGATAAAATGTTATATTGAACACCTGTGTATTGGCGGAGTTGGTAATTGCTTGATGATAAAGCATAACATTTCCTCAGTGCCTCTAATCTACCCATTTAATGCAGATGTTGCACACACAAATACAACAGAAAAATGACTAACAGGTCAAAGCAGTTAAGGATCTTCTTACAATTAACTCCCAATCAAAGACGCTGTAAGAAGCAGCAAAAAAAAAAACACCTGCCGAAAAAAGAAGAGAAAAGAAAAGAAGAAAAACAATGGGAATAGAAGCAGAAACAGTCAGTCAGAGGATGAGGAGAAAAAGCACCCGGCAAAGTCCAATGCAGGGAATGTGCTAAGAGCCCATCTTTCTGCTTCAGTGGACCCCAAAAACAAAGCGGGCAGGCCGTGGCAGACTTCTGGTCCTAGTGGGCATGCAGTAGAAAAACACAAATAATCAAGAGAGAGGAGAAAGGCAATTAACAATGTTATACCTCTTCTCATTATCCGAGATCAGCCCAACTGATTCTCAGTTGCTTACGATGTCCTTCAGATCACACAATTAAACAAAAACCACAGTGCTACAGTAGACTTCCCATTTTGGTGACTTACTGGAGCGAATGAAGGCTATGTACAGGACTTGAACCCCGTGACCCTATTTTTCCATTACCTTACTTTGTTAGTCACTTGCTTTGGCCAATCTGTTTTTTTTTGTTTTTTGTTGGCAGGGTCATTGATATGCTAAGTATCTAACCACTGAGACCAAGCCAAATGAATTAGCTTGTCCTGGCTACCAGCCAGCCAGGCTTGGGGCTCACATAGTCCCCTTTGTATTTGGTTCTACATTTTTGTTTGTTTGAAATCTGGTTGAAAAGTTGAAAGGGCTATTGATTTGTCCCTATAGTGCTTTACGATACGAAGAGTTGATATATAACTATCTTTTGAGTGTCAGTAAATGATTCATCATCTCATTGTAATCAAGTTCAGTTCAATTAATCATGTTCCTTCAGTGCATAGAGCATCAAGTCTTTAACCCTAAAGAGATACATATTGTTTTTCTAGATTGATGTGAGTTTAGTCATTGATATGACAAACCCCCAAACTTTCCTACATACTAAAGTAGTACAAAATGCAATAACTACCGCCTTGGTAGTCGCCCTTGTCGTTATGTGGATTGTCATGCCTACGTCTTTGGTCTCAGTGCAATTCCTTTGATGTGTTAATGCATGGCGTGTTTGCTTAAGTGGTCCATCTTGCCACCATGTTGATGAATCATTCTCCTTTGTCTCGTCAATCCGCCATTATCGATTCCTTTAAACAAATGCTGCCTTTGCTTTTTAAACCTGAGATTTAATTACATCTATTGGAGCTGTTTTTTTTTCTTCTTCAAAGTGAACACACTTTTGGCACGATTGAACTTTTGCTCCTCTTCTAATCGACCAACCAATTTCCCCCTTGTCACCACCTCACTAGACAAGAGACAGCATCAGAAGAGACGTCCCAGCACCTCTGGAAGAGTACAGTATGACATCAGAAAGGGGCACACCACCACAGTTAGCCACCATACTACAGGAAGACAGGGGTACTGTTTTACCCTCTAATGCAACACACGGTCTCCATCGAATTTCCACGTGTGATTCAAGTTGTTTGAAATGTTAGGAGAAGGAATCAATAGGATCCACTGGCACTAGCTAGCAATTAGCCGTTAGAGCTGTCACGTTTGTTTGGCCGGGGGTGGCAGACAGACCAAACAAAAATTAAGTCGGAAGTGAATGCTTCTTATATACGAAAGTCATTTCATTATTAATAACTGAGCAGAGAAAACTCACATCACTCTGATCCAGCTCCCATCGCAGCCCAATGTGTTGCACACTCCATTGCCAATTTTTTAATAGGATGGGATTGTGTTCATGAAACTAGAGCAGAGGTAAGACTACACAAGAGTTTAGAATAGGGCTCTTTCCTCTTAATTAGAAAAAGTAAGGGGAGGAGGAGATATTCCCGTTGAACAATGCTTGAGTTGATACCCATTTTGTCAAGCTGGGCTGAAGGTTGTTTGGGTGCAACTTTTTAACGCGTGAGTTGTATTTGTCTCACAGATATTGTCCTACATCTGCTGTTCTACTCACAGATGAGCTTTTACCTTCTGCATTTTACTCCCTGTTGTGGTAACTGTGCTGAATTGTGAAATATATTTGTGTAAAATGAGTGCTATTCAAAAGAGAAAATATAGAATCATGCCAGAAGGTATTTGTTCCAAGCTTTGTCAGCGGTGAGTTAGACCTCTCCGGACAATAAGTAGTCACCCATAAACTCAGCCCTTGTGTGGGTGAACTGTAAGCCCATGGGCAACCATGTCACCTTGTTTTACCCAGGAGTCTGTGAGAGCAGCCAGTACTCACCCACCCTAAGCACACCCCAGGGAGTCATTAAATATGGGGAATGACCACAGCCCTTAAACAGGGCGTCCCCAGAGGCAAAGCAGCCCCTCATTTGCATTAGCTAGGTCTCTACACCAATGCATATTATTTGTATTTTCCGAGGCAGTGCGTTGTACATTGTGTGTGCATCTCTGGCAAAGATATTTGTACACAGAACCTAAATTCGTGTTGCTTTTGAATCACCACATTCACAAATTATATTCAAATTATATTCTGGCCATAAAAATAGTTCATGTGTTTTGTTGATAATGCATCTGTAGATTACTTCACACAGAAAAGAGGAATCAATATCCGTTAACCCACGATAATATCCCGTAGTTTTAATCAGAGATTATGCTCAACCATAAAGATGTTGGTATAAATAACAACATTTTATTACATGTTTATCTCATTTATAGCAGGTGCTAAATGTAACAATAACTTAGTGTGCTAGTTTGTTAGTGTGTTGTGCAATGAAGCAGCTCTTTCATGGCCTCTGCCTCCTGCTTACCTCCCATAGATCTGGTAATGGATATAGTCTCTATAGGATTTAGGGATGGGCGGCTTGCTCACCTGTTAAATAGGGCTAGCTCGTAAGTCCATCCTCTAGCAAGGCTTGACGAAGCATGGCCATCCCACTGCCAGAAAGCCAGCAACAGAGGGTTTGTTATTTGTCTCTCCTCTCTTGTTAGAAAGGTTTTTTGAACATTTGAAGCGTTCAAGGTAATTAGGCCTCTTTTTCAACCGCTTCCAAAATACTTTGGTCACGTTCAGTCAACAGATACAGTGCCAGCGAACAATTACTGTGCAATCGATGGGAAACATGTTTTAATGAATACGGTTTGTTTGAGCATAACCGCGTCCACCAGTGCTCTGTTTTGAATCTCCACAAAGAGGGAACACAATGGAAATGAACCTTTGCATTTTCCATTGATATTACTCGGGCTGCTCCAAGGGAACAGGCACACCGCAGAAGGCGACAGCCATAAAAGATGTTTCGTCTGCCAGTCTGTCACAAAAGCAGCATGTTACTATGTGATTGACAGAGCGTTGCTAGCTCCAGGTCCTTGGAGACTTCACTGGGTGGTGGTGGTGTTACAGAGTCACATATCTGGAAACCTCTCATTTTCGGAGGCAGACAGAATGAGTAGAGCAACCGGCATGGTCTCTCAGAGCAGATCATACCAAGGTCTTGTTAGCCGGTTATGAGGGAAACGCTTTACGGTTGATGTCGAACAGAATGTCTGTCCAAGAGGAAACGTTCTGAAATGAAAACAAAAGAGTTGTAATGATGTACTGTAACTGGCAATGAAGTCCCGCAGCATTGAGGCTTGAAGAGAAGGTCCTGCCAAAGGCCCACACCAGAGTCAAGAAGAGTAGCCGGGAGCTTCGCCAAAGCACTAAGAGGCCATTCTCATTGACAAACATAAGGAGAGGAAGCGCAACAAGATTTCAATTTACATACAGTAATATGTTCATAAACTTTTCAATTGACATTACATTCTTGTCTTACCTTTTGTTGTGGCTGGCAATGTGACATTCTTGCTCTGCAGCACCACATTTACTGTAAATATAAGTATCATAGTAGCCAGTAGGCATTGACTAGCCATTACGCTTGTAAACTATTAAACAATGCGAGCAAGATTTCCTCTAAAACATATTGGTTAGCTAGCTACACCTATTGAGTAATGTACCCAAACCATATTACACTCTTGAATAATGCAACAACTCACAAGCAAGTACAGTTTTAGCTTATTATAGTTACCTTAGAACAAACCAGGCATTTTATCAATATCATGGAAGTCATTATATGAGGTAAATGATATATTGTGACTGAAAATGTTGATGCCTTGGTGAGTTGATCAGCTTCTTGCTGCATGCTTCTTGCCTTGATGATGGCAGTTGAGCTTCCCTAAAGCTAAGGTGACAATTTCAGAAAGCACAGGACCGAGTTTGGGAAACCGTAGCCTAACCAATGGCTGTGCTGTTTAGGTCTACGGTGGCAGTTCAGTGGGAGAGTCAAAGACTTCTTCAGTGAAAGGCTGTTCAGGTAAAACCAAGACTTAAATTGAGGGGATATGAGAGGGTATGCCATAGGCCTACCTTTTATTAAAGAAAATGGCAAAAAGCACTGGCCCTTGTTAACTTAACATTTTAAAGAAAAGAAAATGGATTATATAAGGTGATCTATAACAGCGCTTTGGTCCGAGGTGGTTAATGTTAGAAACAAGCTGTAAAATATAACGTGACTCCAATGCATATGGGGACATCATTGTCTATAGCCGAGGAGACAAAAAATTGACTTTGCTTGGGAAGTAATCTAATTCTGTCACTGTCAATTGAATAAGCTATTCACTTTCTGTACAATAGAACATGTTTAAACCCAGACAGCTTTTAGGGAAACACTTGTGACCTTCTCTCATTGGGTTAAGAAGAAGAGTAGCCAGAAGTTAAAGCATACATTTCTCTGCGTCTGTAGAGCTGCTCTGTCTGGGGTGGACAGGCAGGCCTAACTTTTGGAAGTACCATGCTCAGATTCCCAGATGTAATTATTTGCAAACAGGGACAGTTTCGTTGCAAACAAGACACACTCATTTGGCATTAGAGAAATATGATAAGATGAAGACATAGACCTATCTCTCTCCATTCTTTGTTATCCTCACAAATAATCCTGATAGGTATCAGTCTGGTGTTTTCTGTAATGACCTTGGTGATTACTGTTTTACAGCCTTTGTTCGTAATGGCTGCTCTGTGAAACGACCTGTCCTGATTTGTCATGGACGCTTGCTAAAAAAAATGTAATGAGCATGCCTTCCTTCATGAACTGGCCTCTGTAAAATGGTATAGAATCATCTTGAAAAATGTCCCTCTCCCCACAGGTGTGATTACTACCTCTGAGGGTTGATAGCTTGAGGTAGTCACCTCATACAAGTACTTGGGAGTATGGCTAGAGGATACACTGTCCGTCTCTCAGCACATATCAAAGCTGCAGGCTAAAGTTAAATCTAGACTTGGTTTCCTCTATCATAATCGCTCCTCTTTCACCCCAGCTACCAAACTAACCCTGATTCAGATCACCATCCTACCCATGCTAGATTACGGAGACGTCATTTGTAGATTGGCAGGTAAGGGTGCTCTCGAGCAGCTAGATGTTCTTTACCATTCGGCCATCAGATTTGCCACCAACGGTCCTTATAGGACACATCACTGCACTCTATACTCCTCTGTAAACTGGTCATCTCTGTATACCCGTCGCAAGACCCACTGGTTGATGATTATTTATAAAACCCTCTTTGGCCTCACTCCCCCCTATCTGAGATATCTACTGCATCCCTCATCCTCCACATACAACACCTGCCAGGCACATTCTGTTAAAGGTCCTCAAAGCACACACATCCCTGGGTCGCTCGTCTTTTCAGTTCGCTGCAGCTTGCGACTGGAACGAGCTGCAACAAACACTCAAACTGGACAGTTTTATCTCAATCTCAAAGACTCAATCATGTATACTCTTACTGACAGTTGTGGCTGCTTTGTGTGATGTATTGATGTCTCTACCTTTTTGCCCTTTGTGCTGATGTCTGTGCCCAATAATGTTTGTACCATGTTTTGTGCTGCTACCATGTTTTTCTGCTGCCATGTTGTGTTGCTATCATGTTGTTTTAATGTTGTGTTGCTACTGTACCATGCTGTGTTGTCATGTGTTGCAGCCTTGCTATGCTGTTGTCTTAGGTCTCTCTTTATGTAGTGTTGTCTCTCTTGTTGTGATGTGTGTTTTGTCCTATATATTCCTTTTTTTTATCCCAGCCCCCGCAGGTGGCCTTTTGCCTTTTGGTAGGCCGTCAATGTAAATAAGAATTTGACTTGCCTGGTTAAATGAAGGTTAAAAAAAAAACTGTAATTTTGGTAATTTGTGTGTCATAAAAAAATGCTTTTACTATAAAGGAGTTCTTTCCGCCCCTACTCTTGTCCAAGGTGGTCTGCGAACCCATAACCTTCTGAACCTCAGCCCTGTCAAAATGTTGCCATGTAATAATTACAAGATGAAGAATAGTTTCTAAAACTGCATATCTAAGACTCTGCTCTGTCCAAGAAGTGATGGTAAACGAAAGACTTGTTCTCTGCTATCCACTGTGTTTTAATCATTATTTTGGGTATAGTATCACTTGTTTTGGAAGTGTTCAGGGAGGGTTTCTCCATATAATTATAAATAATGTCCACTCCCTAAAGTCTGAAATATAATAAAAAATGTCTATATATTTCAGCTGTTTCAAAAACATTGCTCTGCTATTAGTATTTTTACTGTATGAATTTTGGGCTCAACAAGTTTACTTTGGGTCCTGCTGCCGTTGCTTAGAAACAAATCAAGCTCTCCACATTTTAATGAGCAATTTTGTAATTCACACACTCAAAGTTGCCATTCCAAGGATGCTAAATCAGGTGCAGTCATTGTTTGTTGTGATACTTGTTTGATTGGAGCCAAAATTCTATATATTCTACCCCACCCTTAACCAGACGATATTTGCTCATGCAGTTTGTGGGTGGATTAGAACTAAAAGGTCAGACTCACGAACTCTGTTGATTACAGTCCCCAGGGCAAAGCTTGTTATGTTCCATATTATATCACCACATAATTATATATGTAGAAATCACTACTTTGCATTGGTATACTAGACGTCCTTTAACAAACATTAGTAAAACTCCATAGCTTTCTTGAAAGCTTCAATCGCACCCTTGGGACTGTGGTTCTTCCAGTGATTAGAGTAGCTGAACTCTCAAGGAGTCTGCTCTTTCAATGTGGTCTCAGGGCAATTTCGTATTATTCTGTACGTAAATCGTGATACACCATTTAGTATGATATATTCGCCTGGATTGCTAGACCGTCGCGCATTACTCCCACCCATCCTCTCCGACCAACCTCCATACTTTCATTTCTGTCTAAAGTAACTAGACCATTAGTAGGTATGACACATCTTGGAGGTGCTCATAAATACATAAAGTGTGTTTCGTATGACTCTGAGGCCAAGCTGGCTCTTTGAATTAAGTCCCCCTCCCCCTTCTGATACACAGCTAGCTGGGCTGATCTGGAGGCTAATTGGCCCCTGGGTCGGGTGAGCAGTGTTTACCAGTGTTCCTCTGAGAGCCAGATGAACCGTGGGGGAGGAGGGAGGGTGCTGTGGAGGCTCCCCTTAAGATACAAGTCCCCTTTAACTCCCCCAAAGTACCTTCAAAAACCATACCCATGCCCTGCCTCTGCTCATAACCCAACCAGCCATGGAAGACAACCTTGAACTTCACTTTTGGGCAGCAGGTAGCCTAGTGGTTAAAGTGTTGGGCTTGTAGCCGAAAGGTTGCTGGATCGAATCTCTGAGCTGCCAAGATAAAAAAAATGATGTTTTGCCCCTGAACAAGGCAGTTAAACTACTGTTCCCCAGTAGGCAGTCATTGTAAATAAGAATTTGTCCTTAACTGACTTGCCTAGTTAAATAAAAAATTAAATAAATAAAAATGTGATGTGTCTGTCAAAGCTAGTATTTGAAGATCAACCTTTTATATTTTCTACAGCAAAGCAATTTTATATGTAAATGGTACCTAAGGCTTGTTTTTGTTTTTTTCATAGACAGGTACGTTCATGCTATAATTTAGACTGTATTGGGAAGACATATAGGCTCAACGTGATTTGGTATGTTGTGATATGCAAATCAGGGGTAGACAAATGTTGCTCTTTCCACAAATGAATTGGGTCCACATCTGCTGTACATTAGCCAGACAGCATTCCTTGGAAACGGGACATTCATTTCAATTATGGAGAAGAGGATGAGTGTGAAGCTGTGGACATTTTAGCTTGTCTTGCATTTTTTCAGAATTGGATGGGGAGGTAGGTGGAAGACACAGGAACACAGTAGCAACGTGCTCCAGGAGCATGGCATTCACACCCAATGAAAGACAAATCTATTAGAGGTAAATGCCATGAACGCCAACAGAATACTAAGATATTTCAGAACGAAGGTTTCAGTGTGGAAGTCAATCTAGTCCGCACTGCTGGAGAAATAACATTGTCAAAGTGTAGGGGGGAAAAATAGTTTTGTTTTGCATATGCATCCACATTGTTGAAGTAGCTCCGCTATTACAAAACCATTCATCTTAGAGATAAGAACGTCTGTTTACTGAAGTGTGTCAAAACAACCTCATCTGGTCCCTTGTTCAATAGAAAACCTTTTTTTGCAAAGGAAATTTAACCAAATAGTACACTGCCAAAAAACCAACCACAGAACAAAACTCTAGGTATTACAAAAAACACTGCAAAAATCACAAACAATGTGTGCAATCATACATACATCCCCTCAGATTTGGACCATTAATATTGTTCCAAGATCGTTTTTGCATTTTATATTTGAGGTAAAAGAAAATCAACAACCTCTTCACCAACACGAAACTTCAATTTACATCACAAGCAAAACAAGTGTTGGCTGGTAATGGACCAAACCTCGGCAGTCTTGTCCAGTTGATACTTTTGGGCTTTCTTTGTTTATTTATGTGGCGGGTGAGTCCACTTCCCTGTTGCTAATACCCAATTAGGGAGATGATTATTGATCATAGTGTTGAAAGTCTCCCCTCTCTCAGGATGGGCTCGGTCAATAGGTGAACATAATGAGCAATCCTGCTTGTTTACAGATAATACAATAGAATACGAGTAGGAGGGGATCAGTGGAGGCTGGTGGGAGGAGCTATTGAAGGACAGGCTCATTGTAATGTCTGGAATGGAATTAATGGAAGAGTCCAACATGTGGTTTCCATGTGTTTGATACCGTACCATATGTTTTATTCCAGGCATTACAATAAGCCCATCCTCCTATAGCTCCTCCCACCAGTCTCCTCTGGAGGGGATACATATGTATAAAATGATTATATTAAAGGACACAAACATCTCTCTCAAAACAGATAAAAAGGCCCACAGAGAAAGTAATAGCTCGTTGTTTTTGTGCTGCAAAAATAAACATTAAAGTGTACACAGACACACAGGGATGGACGTATTAGATACATGTTATACTGCAGCATGTCAGTAAATCATAATATCTGCCACAACATAGACAGCAAATGTAGTGAGGTGAAAATGTCTCAATCTTTTATACCACACAACATGGTAGTAGATGCTCTCAGTTACCACTGCCCTGACCCATAACTCTGTAGCTTACAGTTAAACAGCAGTGAGCTTGGCCTTGACAATACCCGTAGAAACCACTGGCAGCCTCAGCACATCACTGAGACCAACAGTGCTAAGTTTTGCAAACAGAGCTACCTCCCAATGCTAGAGGTTGTGGTCACAGATTCCTGTTCAGCCCCATGGGGGTTTCATATGCAAACGGTAATTAGGAGCGAATGCCACCAATGGTCACGAAACAGCGTGAGTGTCACTAATTACCCACTGAAGGCAATTATCTCTGTACTCTTATTTATTTTCCTGCACCAAACTTGGTTATGACCAGAAACTGCCTTACAAACGAACTGCTGTGAGCTAGATTAGCCTGTTGCACAGGACTCAAAGCTGCCTGGCCCATCAAAGACAGCTGCACCACAGTCTGGTTTTGAAGTTTGGTGAAAGGCGTGAAATGGCTCCCTGGTCCGATGCCTGAGGAGCTAAGCGGGGTAATGATATAATGATAGCCAATCGTGTGCAATTGTGTGCTTCTGAATGAGCGCTTTTTCCAAGTCAGTGTGATGAGGGAGTGTGATAGAGAATCCTATCTCTGATAGGCTACATGTACATTTACAAACATGACCCATTTAAAGTCAGGCATCCCTTGTGTGTTTTAATTTCAACTAGGCTATATGCCCCAGAATAAGCACAACAGCTTGAGTATCAACACAACATCTGTGCTATTACAGTACTTAAGGAAGCTTTGAAACCACAAAAAGATGGCCGAAACACTTTATTTATTGCAGTAACTTCACCTCACCTCTCCCTTAGAAAGTGAAGGCCTCACTCTGCAACGGCCCCCAAAGAGAAACCTCAAGCAAACAAACAAACTTTTCTTGTGCTAATTTACATAGCTAGGTTAAGCTTATGTAAAAGAGATGCATTATGAGTGCTTTGGAGGCCCGGAAACAAACACTTTCACCTCCCTCCTCCCCTTTGACAGGCGAGTGACAGCTATTTAAATGCAAACTGTCATTAACAAACACAACCCTGCGCGACACCTGCTTTAATCACAGCAACAAAGGCGCAGCGAGTGGCCGGGCAGGAGCCCCATCTCTGTGTGATATTCAAATGATGGGGAGGTGCAGCGCACAAAAACAACAACATCAAAGAATAGGGAGTGCAGAGAGGGAGATGCTGCACTGTGCGCCTCCAAGCACCCGAGTGTTAATCAGCCTAATTTTCAAAGTGATTAAAAGAAAAAGGAATCACACGAAAACTTATTGCATCACCACTGATGCGAAATGTCCTCCTCCAGTCCAGCAGCAACAAACTTTACCTCATGCCAAAGACCTGCCATTCAATGTCTGTGCAGTCAAAATGGCTGCCATGTTGACCATGTTTTAGGTAAGATTTTGGGTGCCTGTATGGGTGCACTTATGCGGCCTACACTTTTCCTCCTCTTTTGATTTATTCAAGTCTTTCTGTAAAATAAATCAATTAAACATTCCTATGGAAATTCCAACACCAAGATAATAAAACGTTTGTCGGATCTACCATATGCAATAAACTTGATGTGGATACATGTGTTTGATTCCGATCTTTATCTCTGTGTAATTTCTCAGCAGCAACAGAGGGTGTGTGTGTGTGTGTGTGTGTGTTACTATAACTTTGGGACCAATGTAACCGCAGTTATTAGACATCTGCTGCCATCCCCGGAGAGAATAAATCAACAGCCACTCGGAGTAATCAAATTGAATCACCAAGTCACCAGTCTTCTGGATATCATTCACTGACAGAGGACATAACATGTATCTGTGAGAGACTGCCATGAATCTCAACCCATAAATAAAGCAATAAATTGTCACCTTATGTTTGTAGGTTGTGCTTTGACTTCCACAAGCTATAAAATAGAATTCGTCCTCAAACCACAGGTAGACCTATTTCAAACCCTGAAAATAATGATAATGATAATGGTAGGAGCGTCCCACATTTGACAGTAGGGACTAGAAGAGTTGGGGGGGGGGGGGCTATAGTAATTAACTGCATCATAAAATGCAGCTTGGGAGATGGAATCTTATGGCTTTGTGTAAGCAAATACCTAATTTTGTGTGTTCAATAGCCTATAATGAAAGTATTTCTCAAGCGAACAGCTACTGATGGTATAATTTTGAAAAGTAAAATAATTGCTGCATACTTAACCCTTAACCTCTTTAAATGTTTGTTTCAAGGCTATTGTGCTGTTCCCATAGTAGTCTATTCCCCCTCTCACCTGTTCCCTGTCTTCAACTCAACTGCCCACAGAATGGCTAGGCCTAAACACTTTCTTTTGTGCCAGCCTCCAGCATGTACCTCACCTTTAGTTCTTATACAATAGATTTTAAGTGGAATAAGCATAAGGAGAAAATAACATGGTCCTTGTTTGTAAGGAAAAGTAATTTGGCCGCAAGGAATTGAGTTTGTGTTTTATCTATTCTCTCCCTTCTCCACCCCACTGGGAACTACAGTATGTATTCAACTCCGGCTCAGACCTCGCAATGCCACACAAATATGCTCCTTATGATCTGAGTCATCTCGCTGAATCATGGGAATTTTGTTAAATCTCTATATTGACTGTGCTAAAATAAGAGAATGCATACATGCAATGGCTTCTAATGCACATCTTCTTACACCATTTTTCTTACACATCTTTCATGTCTTTTACTTCCTGGTTAATGCGATTTCCTCAGGCGTTGCTATAGATGTTAAAGGGATAGTTCAAGGATGGTTTCCTTAACCCTGTAATACCAAATTCTATGGACAAGGTATGACAGAAATCCATGCTTTCAATTAATTTCCCTGGCACTGTTTCCACATGCTAATAAGGTTTTGGCATTTGTGGTACAAATTCCATTCAAGTTATGGGACCAACATTTGCATTGTTCACAGATCATGTCTAAATCATCTGAGAATATGTACAATTGATGGTGAAGCTCAACAAAGTCCATTATAGATGATTTTAACATGATACATGAAAAATGCTAACATTGTTCTCATGACTTGAATGGGATTTGTGGCACAAAGCAAAAGCATTTAATGTTAGCATGTGGAAACAGTGCCAAGGAAACCAAACCAAAGCATGGATTGCTGTCATACCTTATCCATAGACTGCTTACAGAGTAAGGAAACCAATAAGTCATTTTTTTATTTGGGTGAACTATCCCTTTAAGCTCTGAAAGCGTGTGCCAGTAACATTTGAATAGACACAAAACCAACCTGGTCCTTTCCTGTTCCACTAACAAGTTCTCGAGCTCTTACCTTGGCACACAAAGCCCATAGGCTTTCATCAGACAAGGATTTGCGGGTTTTCCTTGCAGCGGATGTGGAGAAATCCCCAAAGCCCTGAACAAGACAATCCAGATGACATTTATAAAAGGGTCTGAGGGAACATTTTCTAATAGAATAGGAACAATACCAGGAAGTCTCTTTCCTTAAAAGCCATGCCATGAAAGTGGTTTAGTTTAGCAGTTAAACAGACAGCTTAAATCAAAAGTTAGTTGTTCCGGCACCTTAGACCCACTAGAATTTACATACTGCCCCAACAGATCCATGGATGACGTAATCGCCTGCACACTGCCCTTTCCCATCTGGACAAGAGGAATACCTATTTAAGAGTTCTCTTCATCGACTACAGTTCAGCCTTTAACACCATAGTACCCTCCAAGCTCATCACTAAGCTCAGGCCCTGGGTCTGAACCCCGACCTGTGCAACTGGTAACTGGTTTCTGGACTTTCTGACGGGCCGTCGCCAGGTGGGAAAGTTAGGCAACAATACCTCCGCTATGCTGATCTTCAACATGGGGGCCCCACAATGTTGCGTGCTCAGCCCCCTCCTGTACTCCCTGTTCACCCATGACTGCTTGGCCACGCATGTCTCCAGCTCAATCATCAAATTTGAAGATGACACAACAGTGGTAGGCCTGATTACCAATAACGATGAGACAGCCTACAGGAAGGAGGTGAGGGCCCTGACGGAGAGGTGCCAGGAAAATATCCTCTCCCTCAACATCAACAAAAAGAAGGAGCTGATCGAGGACTTCAAGAGAGAGCAGAGAGATCACGCCCCCATCCACATTGATGGGGCCACAGTGGAGAGGGTGAAATGCTTCAAGTTCTTTGGCATGCACATCACTGACAACCTGAAATGGTCCATCAGGAGGTTGAAGAAATCCAGCTTGCCCTCTAACACCCTAACAAACTTCTACAAATGCACCATTGAGAGCATCCAGTCGGGCTGTATCACCTCCTGGTACGGCAACTATCAGCTCAATGCATCAATGAATGCACAGGACATCGACAGCATGTGGCGTCACAGGAAGGCCAAAATGATTTTAAAGAGTTCAGCCACCCAAGCCACAGCCTGTTCACTCCTCTACCATCTAGAGGGTGGAGACGGTACAGGTGCATTAAAGCTGGGACCGAGAGACTGAAAAACAGCTTGTATCTCCAGGCCATCAGACTGCTAAACAGTCACCACTAGCCGACCTCCACCCAGTACCCTGCCCTGAACTTTAGTCACTGTTACGAGCTGGTACTGGTACTGAACCTTGCACTATGTACATAGTCATTTAACACTGGTCACTTTAATAATGTTTGCATACTGTTTTACACACTTCATATGTATATACTGCATTCTAGCCAAGGCTCATCCTATATAACTACTGCAGTACACACCTTTTGTATTCATATACTGGCCAAAATGTCTACATACATCATCATATACATATATATTTATATTCCAGTCTCTGACATTGCTCATTCTAATATTTCTATATTTCTTAATTCCTTTGGATTTTCGTGTATTGTTTTGTTTTGTCAGGTATTACTGCACTGTTGGAGTTAGGAACACAACCATTTCTCTAAACTCGCGATAACATCTGCTAAATGTTAGCGTGTACAGTACACGATCAAAACAATTTTATTTGATATGATTTATAGGCTGTGGGCTCTGCCCCCATTACTCCCATATCCAAATCCATAATCACTTCCTGATTTGAGTGAAATAAGGAGTGGGAAGTGTTTGGTAAATAGGAAACTGTTTATAGTTTAGATGCCCCATTGTTTTACTCGTTACAAGAAATAACTTTCTCAAAGATAAAGATACATTTTCTTTGTGTGGACTGTAGGAATTGACTTGGTTAATTTCCAAGAACCAAAATGTGGAAGGCTATTTCTAGGGCCTACTTATAGTATATTCGGGGAAAATAGTCCACCTTTGGATTATTACACAAATGAACAACTGATGGGTACACTATGATGCTAGCTAAATCTATTCAAGTTTTTCTAAAGCTAGCCAGCTTAAAGCCAGCTTAATTTTTCTTCACATTCCAACTCAGGCTTCAACCATGCTATGAAGGTGGATATTGATCATGCACCTACCGCTAACCCAAGCCAGGTTTGTAACAGGCTTGTAACTGTGCGTGTATGTCGCACATGGATTGCCCAATGAATCAAATGCCCAAACTCTTGATTGAGAAAATGCTGAAACAGCAATCCATGGGCGAGTCATTACAACAATTTAGTTTTTACCGATATCAAAATGAATGAAAAATGATCCTGCAAATTCAGCCCCCCCCACCCCCCCCACTCTTATCAATAAAAATAGAATTATTTAAGTCATACAAACATTTTACTGTGCATTAAGTTTCAAATGAATCCTGTCGCTACTAAATAACACAAAATAACATTTGATTAATAAAATATGTAATCAGTCTTCCTCAAATTAAGGGGATGTTGTTACAATCTTTGCAAGAGGGAGGGAATCGGACTTCATTGGTCCTCAACTCGCAATTCAGACATTCGTGACAAAGGGTAGTTAGCCTGCCCTGGAGCTGGTTAGAGCTGAAGGATTTGCTACCATAAAAATCTATCTGGTTAAAACGTGTCAACGGTTATCCCGAGTTGAACTCAGAATTGACCAAAGTCAATTCACATTTGCCCTCAGTGCAAATCTAAGTGCAATACGTGCTGCTCTGTTCTGGACCAACTGCAATTTGCTTATGTCCTTCTTTTCCCCTCACATGACCACACAACTGGGCAATAGTCCAGGTGCAAAAAATGAGGGCCTGTACGGCCTGTCTGGTTGATTGAGATGTCAAAATAGCAGAGCAAGCATTTTCATAGAAAGACCTCTTCCCATTTTAGCAACCATTCAGTCTGTATGTTTTGATCATGACAGCTTCCTATCTAGGGTTACACCCAGCAGTTTAGTCTCCTCAACTAGATCAGTCGCCACATTATTCAATAATAGATTGAGTGATTTGTCCCAAAAATTATGCTTTTAATGTTTGAAATATTTAGCGCCAGCCTATTGCTAGTTACCCATTCTAAAACTGACTAGAGATCAATGTTTGTCATGCCCTGATCTGTTTCACCTGTCCTTGTGCTTGTCTCCACCCCCATCCAGGTGTCGCCCATCTTCCCCATTATCCACTGTGTACTTATACCTGTCTTTTGCCAGTTCGTCTTGTTTGTCAAGCTTACCAGCATTTGTTCCTGTTAGCTCCTGTCTTGTCCCAGCCTCTATTTTCCTCACCCTCCTGGTTTGTGACCCCTGACTGTCCTGACCCTGTACCCACCTGCTTGACCACTCTGCCCATCCCTGAGCCTGCCTGCCGTCCTATACTTTTGCTCCACCTCGAGATTACTGAACTCTGCCTGAACCTGAGCGTGCCTGCCGTCCTGTACCTTCTCAGGATTATCGACCCCTGCCTGCCTTGACCTGTCGTTACCAGCCCTGGTGGTTACAATAAACATTGTTACTTCACACAGTCTGCACTTGGGTCTTACCTTGATTCCTGATAATGTTAAGGGTGTCAATTATTTATTTTTACTGTCGTAGCCGATGAATATATTGTTAAATTGTCAGCGTACATACAGTGCCTTCAGAAAGTATTCACACCACTTGACTTATTCCACATTTTGTTACAGCCTGAATTCAAAATGGATTAGATATTCACCCATCTACACACAATACCCCATAATGACGAAGTGAAAACTTTTTGCAAATGTATTGAAAATTAAATACAGAAATAATAAATGTACATAAGTATTCACACCCCTGAGTTAATACTTTGTAGAAGCACCTTTGGCAGAGTCTTTCTGGGTAAATCTCTAAGAACTTTCCATACTTGGATTATGCAACATTTTTCAAATTATAATTTTCAATTTTTTTCAAGCTCTGTCATTGTTTGATGATCATTGCTAGACAACCATTTTCAGGTTAACCTGGTTTTCATCTACGATTTGACCTGTGCTTAGCTTCATTTCATTTATTTTTTAACCCCAAAAAACTCCCCAGTCCTTAACGATTACAAGCATACCCATAACATGATGCAGCCGCCACTATGCTTGCAAATACAGAGAGTGGTACTTATTAATGCGTTGGGTTATTAGGTTATTTGTTCAGAACATTTTTACTCCTCAACTTATTTAGGCTTGCCATAACAAAGGTGTTGAATTCTTATTGACTCAAGACATTTCAGCTTTTTGTGTTTTATTAATTTGTAAGAATCTTGAAAATATGATTCCACTTTGACATTATGGGGTACTGTGTGTAGGCCAGTGACCCCAACAATTCAGGCTGTAACACAACAAAATGTGGAAAAAGTTGAGGGATGTGAATAGTTTCTGAAGGCACTGTAGACACACAGGATTTATTTACGGTCAGTGGAAGGTCATAAGTAAAATCAAGAAATAATAATGGCCCAAGCCGGCTGCCCTGCCGTACACCACACTCAACCGAATTTGCATCAGAGAGGCTTAACATCAAAGAAAACCCTTGCTTTTCTATTAGATAGTAGGTAAATCTCTACCCATGATAAGGGAGAGGATGTAAATCCAAAATATCAAAATTTGCACTGAAATCTAACAAAACAGCTCCCAAATCATATCATTATTAATTTCTTTGTATTTGTATTTGGTCAAACACAATTTTTCCAAAGGTTTGCTGAGCACAGGCTGATTTATCAGCCGTTTGAACCATTAAAGGGTGCTTTGCCATTCTTGGGCAGCAGAATGACCTCTGCCTCCCTCCAGGCCTGAGGGCACACACCATCTTCTAGGCTTAAATTGAAGATGTGTCATACAGGAGCTGCAGCCTCCATAATTTGCCATCCAGGTTGTCGGTACCAGGTGGCAAGTCCTTATTTATAGATAGCAACAGTTTTTTTACCTCTTCCACACCATCTTTGCAGAACTCAAAAGTACAGTTTCAACTGACCTGAGCCCTAGGACCATGCCCCAGGACTACCTGACATGATGACTCCTTGCTGTCTCCAGTCCACCTGGCCGTGCTGCTGCTCCAGTTTCAACTGTTCTGCCTTATTATTATTCAACCATGCTGGTCATTTATGAACATTTGAACATCTTGGCCATGTTCTGTTATAATCTCTACCCGGCACAGCCAGAAGAGGACTGGCCACCCCACATAGCCTGGTTCCTCTCTAGTTTTCTTCCTAGGTTTTGGCCTTTCTAGGGAGTTTTTCCTAACCACCGTGCTTCTACACCTGCATTGCTTGCTGTTTGGGGTTTTAGGCTGGGTTTCTGTACAGCACTTTGAGATATCAGCTGATGTACGAAGGGCTATATAAATAAATTTGATTTGATTTGATTTAATTTGATACAGTGGTTGTCTTTCATTATTTGGTCCGATATGTTTGAATATGAAGGCTCAGCGTGTTGTTTGCATGTCATGCCTAAATTTGCTAATCTTGTCAACAAAAATGTTGTTAAAGTGGTTGGCAATATCAAAGGGTTTTGTTATGAACAAGCCATCTGCCTCAATGATTGATGGAGCTGAGTTAGCTTTTTTTGCCTAGAATTTCATTTAAGGTACTCCAGAGCTTTTACCAGGGGTGCAACTTTGGTTTTAAAAGTGGGGGGGTGCATAACTTTTTTTTTTTTTAACTCGGAGGAGTCCGCGTGGTCCTAAAGCATACCTTTGCCTCATTTTGTATCACATTCCAATGATAAAACTGTGGGGGACAAAAATGCAATTTCAAAATGTGGGGTTCTCCCCCCGTCACCAGTGAAAGTTGTGCCCCTGCTTTTTACTATCATTCATTATATAGTTTATATTTGTTTCATTGCATAGTTTCTTCTTTTTGTTTAGTTTAGTTACCTGATTTCTCAATTTACTGTATGTTTGCAAACTGATGTGGTCAGACTTCCCTTTGCCTCTTCCCTCTTAGCCATGTAGTTCTTCAATTCAGCATCTGTCCATGTGAATTTGGCAGTTCTAACAGTCAGATTCTTGATGGGCACATCAGTAACCGGAAGAGGCAATTTCACAAATGCTTCAAGCATGGCACCAGGTTGTTCCTCATTACACATATCACACCAACAAATATCTTTCACATCTTCGACAGAGAAATCATTGCGAAACCTCACTTATACACAATTTTAGGTGCGGTATTTGGCACTTAGATTTTTCTAGACATGGCTATTATATTATGTTCACTACATCCGATGGGTGTGGATACTGCTTTAAAGCAGATTTCTGCAGCATTAGTCAAATGTGGTCAATACACATGGATGATTTAGTTCTGTGTAAATACCCTGGTTGTTTGACTGATAACCTGAACCAGATTGCAGGCATCAGTTAACACTTCAAGCTTCTTTTTGAGTGGAAAGCTTGATGACAACCAGTCAATATTTAAGTCACTGAGAAAATATACCTCTCTGTTGATATCACATACATTACTGAGCATTTCACAAGGCATTTGGTGAGGCAGAGGAAGGCCCTAAAAATTGTCAAAGACCCCAGCCACCCCAGTCATAGACTGTTCTCTCTACTACCGCATGGCAAGCGGTACCGGAGTACCAAGTCTAGGACAAAAAGGCTTCTCAACAGTTTTTACCCCCGAGCCACAAGACTCCTGAACAGGTAATCAAATGGCTACCTGGACTATTTTCATTGCGTCCCGGACCGCCCCAACCCCTCTTTTTACTCTGCTGCTACTCTCTGTTTATCATATATGCATAGTCACTTTAACTATACATTCATGTACATACTACCTCAATTGGGCTGACCAACCAGTGCTACACGTACATACGGCCTCAATCAGCCTAACTAACTGGTGTCTGTATGTAGCCTCGCTACTTTTATAGCCTCGCTACTGTATATAGCCTGTCTTTTTACTGTTGTTTTATTTCTTTATCTAACTATTGTTCACCTAATACCTTTTTGCACTATTGGTTAGAGCCTGTAATTAAGCATTTCACTGTAAGGTCTATCTCCACCTCTTGTATTCAGAGCACGTGACAAATAAACTTTGATTTGATTTTTAATGTCCCGTTGGTAGAATATTCGTGATTGTGCCTCGTCTAATTTATTGTCCAACGATTGAACGTTGGCAAGTAATACTGACGGAAAAGGCAGCTTTCCCACTCGCCGTCTGCTGATCCTTACGAGGGAACCTTCTCTGTTTCCTCTGTACCTGTGTCTCTTTCTCTTGCCAATGACGGAGATGTTGGCCTTGGCGTGTGTCTGAAGCACATCCTGTGCGTCCTGTTTGTTGAAGAAAACATATTTTTCTAATCCGAGGTGAGTAATCGCTGTCCTGACATTCAGAAGCTCTTTATTGTGATAAGATACGGTGGCAGAAACATTATGTACAAAATAATTTACAAATAACGTGCAAAAAAAAATCTAAACACATAATAGCACAATTGGTTAGGCGCCTGTAAAACTGCTGCCATTTCTTCCGCCGCCTGTTTGAAAAGCCTTAATTATAATAAGATCCATTTAAAAAAATCTAACTTCTGACATTTATATGAATCATTCCAAGGCCACAGATGTGGGATTTCAGATAAGACAGATTCTTTAAAACAAACATGTTACGATCAGTAGGTAACCCTCTATATGAAATAGCCATGTGGTTGCATACACCGCTACCGATTGTACTGGAGTGTGAGGCCAGTCAAGGCCTACCTACATTAAATTCTCTTCATTAGTCCCATTCCTCTAAGGAAGTGAAATATAGCCCCAGACACAACCACCTACTCTCATTAAAAACCCACTACCCAATTCCACTACTTTAATCCTATCTACTCCTGCTCCTACACAATGCCAATGGCCTGGGAGGACGGGACACCACCCCTCAACACACCCTGTAACTCTTCTGAAGTAAAAACTTATATACCCAAAAATATCTCTGTAGCTGCCACCACAACATCTATTATCTGTGATTTATGTTCGATTTGTGCTGTACAATTGATACTCATTGCTATGCAAGCTAAGAAGCCAACCTTATAAATCACTCGTTGGCCTATCCCTCTGTGCTGGCACAAACCTACTGCTTACTGGAATCCTCTCAGGATCCCTCACCCTTGACCCATCCTTCTCTACTTTCTTCACTGCCTCAGCATACGACACCTTTTGCACTACTCTGATGCTGGCCACTTCAACCTGCCTCTCTCACCAGACACATTTCCGATCCCCAGCAACATGGGTACCCATACAGTTAACACACACAACTTTATCCACCGAAACTACACAATCCTCTGTCCCATGTCCCCCTGCACACTTTCCACATCTTGGAATCTCCTTCCTACACACTCCTGCGACATGAACGTTGCACCTGAAACAACGCAGTGGATTCGGCACAAAAGCTCTAACAGGATAACTGATATATCATAACATGACTTTGTCGGGTAGAGACTGACTCAAAACTCAAAATGACTGACAGTGACATGTTCCCTACCAGGTCTGCGACACAAATACATTGTTGCTTAATTAACTAAAACAGATTTTGCATAACCTTTGTTGTACTGTAGTAACCTGTATAGTCTGCTCTCATAATTGACATATTCCAAAGACCTAGGGCGTGTTTGTCACGGTTTTCATATGGTGAAGGAGAGTCGGACCAAACTGCAGCGTGTCTATTGTGATCCATGTTTAATAAAACAAACGTAACACGAATCAATACAAAACACTACAAAACAAATAAACAAAAATGAAAACCGAAACAGCCTAAACTGGTGTCAACTAACACAGCACAAGGACATCAAGACACTAAGGACAATCACCCACGACAAACTCAAAGAATATGGCTGCCTAAATATGGTTCCCAATCAGAGACAACAATAAGCACCTGCCTCTGATTGAGAACCACTCCAGACAGCCATAGACTTTGCTAGATAACCCCACTTGCTACAATCCCAAATACATACACACCAAAACCCCAAGACAAAACACACCACAATACAAAAACTCCATGCCACACCCTGGCCTGACCCAATACATGAAGAAAAACACAAAATACTTAGACCAGGGCGTGACAGTGTTCCTCTGCCCAGGCATTGCCAGATGCCGATGCATGCCAGATCTTACAATGCCTGGATAGATATTTTACGTATCAGCTAACCACATCATATGTTATAGAAATCTGGTGCCAGACTGCACAGTCGATGACGTGGCACGCGACCATTGGATGATCCATGCAACATCCGAGAAGGGGAACGAGACCCTAAGGTTTAATTGAATGGTGTCAGCCATGTCATATGGGTCAGTAAACAACAATAACTTGGTAAAAGGTGTGTGTTTGTGTGAGTGTATGCACTATGCATCAAGCTTGTGGGTGTGAACAGGAATGCTCTCAGACTTGAATCTACTAATGTCTATGGGGGGTCGGTGGGCTGGAGTAGGCCCACATCCGAGAATTCATTTCTCCCAACCACATACAGTACATGTTCTGCCACAGGGAGACATATCTGGGTCCATATGATTTAAAAAAATATATATAAATATTAATGGGTTGAGGTGGTAGAAGTCAAAGTCAAATAACCAACCAGTCTGTATGCATGAGTAACACTGGCGTCTGACAACAGCAGTGAAATAGGCTTGGACGAGGAAAGGCTTCCCAGCGTCTCCCCCAGTCAAGACACCGGAGGATGACGCCTCAAGACAGAATCACATAAAATATGGAGAGAGATTCATTAGAAAGGAGGTGCGCCATTTCAGCCATACATCATAGCTCAGTCGCCAACACCAGCAGACACTCTGTCTGAGATGCTAGTGTGTGTGGGTTGTTCTATGTCTACTACAATTATGGTAACATATTTAGATGTATCACTACTACTCTTGTGTATCATAGCCCACATATGTGTAATTGTCTTTCTCCCACTCTCTCGCTCTATTTCCCTTCTTCCCTGCTCTCTCTGTCCTTGGCTCCCGGAGTCCTTCACCTTGACTGCATGTGAATTGTGGGAGTGTGGTTGTTAAAATGTATTTCGCCGTACACGGGGTACGCAGCTGTTGATGAGGTGACTGGGCAGCACAGGTTCACCACCTCTCTCATTAGCTCAATAGAGACTTCACCATTAGTATCTATGAGGCTGTATGATGGAGCGATGACCTGACAGTGCCCATTCCACTACCCATTCCACCTTACTCAAGCTGTTGGTTCACTTCAGCCCGTGCTTGCAACATTGCAGGTGTGCGCATTCAACGAGAAAATATTTAAGTATACAGTAGCTCACTGTACTTACTGTACAGTATGTTTACATAAATCTTGTATGACGGGTTGATATTAGTTAACAATTGCTCCAATACGGTATGTAGTTAATGTGACAATAGCACCTCCCTTCTCTCCAAGTCCTCCTAGAAAGTACTGACGTAAGGCTTTTTTTTTTGAGAAATAGTTGTTCTACAATGTTCTCTCCTGGGCTTCTATTTTTAATTATTCTCAACATATATTATTATTATGCATCAAAGGGTTTCGTCAGCAATTTTATCATTGTTATTTCATTATTTTTATTTGGTATTGCATTACCTTACTTCACATAGTGGAAGTGGAATGAGAGGGCTCTCTTCTGCAACACAAAATAACATATATTCATAATTGTACAGCTATGGGTCACTTTGCACAACATTGTGTCACTCTCTATAAAGTCCCCACGGATGTCCAAATGCAGCCAAATGCAGTGGTAAGCAGAACAAACCACCATTCCTGAGATTTAATTGTATTACCCTCCCCCAGCGCTCGCTCTACCCAAGTAATGTGGATGACAGTCATTTTACTTTAGTTTTCCCTTTCTGTGATTGATCAGACAGAATAAATTATGATTAATGGATAAAGTAAATGCAGACCATTCAATGTGTTGCTATGTATCCTCCCATCCATCTCCAGGCCTCTCCATTGTTTGTACTGTGGGCAGCGGGCATTAGGAATCTCAGGAAAGCAATCAATTTCTCGCTGCATATTAGCTTTATCCACGTCCTCCTCCATATCCCACAGCCATGAAGAGGAAATTGTCGGAATGACAATGGATTAGCCACAGGCACTTTGAATGACTCAGCTAAGGAGGGGACAAGAGTATCTTGGTACCTTAAGGGAACTTTAAAGGATCCTGGATACAAATTCCACTGCCTTAAAACATTGAACTTAACCTACTTCTCTGTCTCCTGTCCCTTGTTGCAGGATATGCTCTAACTCAGGATCAAAAGGAATTGCAGCATAGGCTACTGTAATCATATATTTGGCCATGAAAAATTGGTCAATAACCTAGTTCAATAACCTAAAGGTAGGTAAATTACCAGTGAACGAATAAGCCGGCTACCATTGTGAGAGGACATTGCTTAGGACTTCCAGTTAAGATTTATGTGAAATGACTCCGGAGATAAAACTGAGCCTTGCGGGGTTCCTGTATGTACTAGCCCATTTATGTAATTAACTCTGAGTGTTCCCCATTAGCTACGTCAGTTAATAAGTTTCAACGGGTAACCTGGGGAGGCAGGCGGACCTCTGGCCCTGGAGATGTTCAACACAGATGAGGTAGAGAACAGAACTGGGCCTCTCCTTAGGAGCTCAAAACAGGCAAAATGGAATTGTCTCTCATGGTCATTGGGAACTAGTAACCTCCACTACTGTAGATAAGATAACCTTTTGTATGAATCACACCACTACATCCCAAAGATCTTTTTTTTCTAACATGCAGTACAGCGCCAATCTTTCTTTCAAAGCTCTACTGAGGAAGGGTTAGGGGGAATGTACATGTAGGTTGCTGGTCAGGGAACATGGTCTTGTTCGTAGTTCACAAATTAACTCTTTTGTCAAGATTGTGTTAGCCTACTGGACTAAAGCCTGGACTGTACAGTAGCTCTGGGATCTAGCAGAGGTCTTCATTATTCATCATGTGAGCATACAGTACCCTGTAAAACCATTATTTTAATTTCTGAGTAAATTACTGTATAATCAACAGCATCATACTGTATGAACTGAATACAGTAGATGACCGTAAATTACATTGTATTGTGGGAAAATATTAAACGTCCAGAAAATGTTTTAGGTATTTTGGACATTACTGTAATATTTGAAGTATTTTCTACATTACGTTAAATATGCTATGTAAAATACAGAAGCAGTTCACTTACTGTATTTGTAAGTGTTCAATCAAATCACATCCTTTAAAACCTTTCTGGCGCAGGTGTTGCTGCTAGCTACCCACCTCGACAACATCCGGTGAAATTGCAGAGCGCGAAATTCAAATGACAGAAATAGAAATATTTCACATTCATGAAAATAGAAGTGTCATACATCAAAATAAAGCGTAACTTCTTGTTAACCCAGCCGCTGTGTCAGATTTCAAAAAGGCTTTACGAAAGCACACCATGCGATTATCTGAGGACAGTACCCCACATACAAAAGCATGAAAAACATTTTTCATCCAGGCAGGTGCGCCATGAAAGTAAGAAATAGCGATATAATAAATGCCTTATCTTTGAAGATCTTCTTCTTTTGGCACTCCAAAAGGTCCCAGATACATCACAAATGATCCTTTTGTTCGATAAAGTAGTTCTTTACATCCCCAAAAACTCAGTTTAGCTGGCGGACTTCATTCTATAATCCACCGGTTTCCCTCCTTCAAAATGCATACAAAATGAATCCCAGACATTACCAATAAACGTCTACAAACAAGTCAATCAACGTTTAAAATCAAACCTCAGGTACCCTAATATGTAAATAAACTACACAATTTAAGACGGAGAATCCTTATTGCCTTTACCGGACATAAACAACAAAGAACGCGCTCTCATCCACTCGCATGAAAACACTACAGCCAAAATGGGAGCCATTTAGAAAAACTACAAATTCTAGCAAATTTTTCCCAAAAACAAACCTGAAACTCTTTCTAAAGACTGTTGAAACTTTAGTGTTTTCTTGCCAAATCCACCAATTAAATGCATATCCTAGCTTCTGGCATGCTTTTCATCCAGACGTCAAAATACTGCACCCTAGCCCAAAGAGGTTTAAAGCTGGGGTATTCAGCTCTTACCCTTGAGGTTCCCAAGCCTGCTGGTTTTATGTTCTACCTGATATTTAATTGCACCCACTAAGTCAGTCCCTGATTTGAAGGGAACAATGCAAGTGGAACTAGCTTCGAGGTCCAGAGTTGAGTTTGAGTGCTCTAAAGAGAGAAATCAGTTTTGCTGTATTGGAATGGATGGTAATTCCACCCCGCAGAATACAGCACCGTACTGTATTTTTGTAGCGCCAAAAACCCTTTGACCACTAGTGGGTGAATGGAATTGTTGTATTGGCTCATTAACATATTTTGAGGCGTACCTTGTTGGAGGCTACATTTGTTGCACTCATTAGTGTGCAGTGCTGTACCAATTTAACTTCTATGTGGATATATTGACCATCAAAATCTAAATCTATAGGGGATAGATTGGAGTGACATTTACTCTAGAAGGTCTGCATCCTGGGGTGTCACCTCTTTGCTGTTGACATTGAGACTGGTGTTTTGATGGGTACTATATAATGAAGCTGCCAGTTGAGGACTTGTGAGGTGTCTGTTTCTCAGATTGGTCACTCTAATGTACTTGTCCACTTGCTCAGTTGTGCACCGGGGCCTCCCACTCCTCTTTCTATTCTGGTTAGGGCCAGTTTGCGATGTTCTGTGAAGGGAGTAGTACACAGCATTGTACAAGATCTTCAGTTTCTATGCAATTTCTCACATGGAATAGCCTTCATTTCTCAGAATAAGAATAGACTGACGAGTTTCAGAAGAAAGTCTTTGTTTCTAGCCATTTTGAGCCTGTCATCGAAGCCACAAATGCTGATGCTCCACATACTCAACTAGTCTAAAGAAGGCCAGTTTTATTGCTTCTTTAATTAGAACAACAATTTTCAGCTGTGCTAACGTAATTGCAAAAGGGTTTTCTAATGATAAATTAGCCCTTTAAAATTATGAACTTGGATTAGCTAACACAATGTGCCGTTGGAACACAGGAGTGATGGTTGCTGATAATGGGCCTCTGTATGCCTATGTAGATATTCCATAAAGAAATCAGCCGTTTCCAGCTACAATAGTCATTTACATCATTAACAATGTCTACACTGTATTTCAGATCAATTTGATGTTATTTTAATGGACAAAAGCAAGAACATTTCTTAGTGACCCCAAAACTTTTGAACGGTGGTGTATATATACTTTGTGTCATTACACAGTGATTTTCTTTGATAATGTATTTAGATTACAGTATGTACAGTATACTGCACTATAAAATACAGTAACCTACTTGCCAATTAGCTGCCTGTAAATCACTGTAAAATTCCCGGCAACCCCTTTACAGTGTATTCACCAAACCACAACTGCTACACATGCAGAGACAGAAAGTATGTCAAAGTAGCTGGATATTTGGGCAGATCATACTGACCTGCTCCACATCTTCATGTGTTAGGTGAGACATCGAGCATTCCAGACAGATATACTTTTTTGTTGTAAATTTCACGAGTTTTGGTGGAGTTTTTGTACAATGACTCATTCATGCTTCTCTTCTTTGTCTTTTCTCTCTTTGATCTAAATAATGAAAATGTTACGTGTTGCCTTTTAGCATTCCTCTTGTATGTCAGAGTTACAAGGCAGAAAGCCTGGGTCGCCGATGGCAGTATAGATTGACATCAAGGTACAGGAGAGGGGTGGGGATGGTGCTGGGGTGGGGGGTAATGGAAAAGCTGTAAGCCTTTTACTGACTCTCGTGAATATGTTGTGTATTAGTGAAATACTGTAGATGCTATACAATGTGCTATTCTGTCTCAATCAGATTCTGTAGAATATTGAGAATATGCTCACCTCCATTCCCACAGACAGCCAAGTTAAATCTTTGAGTCAGTGATTGTATTTAATCTCGATATTTCCCAATCCAGCCTGAGTGAAAGAATGTGTAGTTATTGAAGAAGAAAAGTCTTATTTTATGGAGAAAACAGACAAACACAACAAACAAAAGCATTCAACCACTTTCCTTTGAACCTCTACCAAGGTTTACCTTTGAGAGAATAAGAATAAGGCTGAACCCACCATACCAATATTTACACAATTCACAGTCTTTGTTTACCATATCCTCATATCCTCATATCATGAGAACTGGAAAGATCTACTGAAATCACTCTGTGGTGTTATTCATCCATGGGAAAAAGAGCTATTCAATCAATCAAAACAAGCACCATAAGAGCAAATGAAATGAAATGAAAATCCTCGCAGCATTGTCAACGCATGGGTCTGTACGGAAGGGTTGGGCGGGTGGCCAGTTGTTTCTCTAGATCTCCTCCTCCTATAGTTCCCAACCCTCTGCCTCTCATCCCGTCCTTCAGACTTATCTTCTCCGAGCTCTGGCTGCGGCAGTAATTAAGCACCAAGCAGCGTTATATCTGGGGAGATACTGCAACGAGCTACCATGGAAAATTAGGCTGCATAATAATGAGGGGTAAGGGACACAGCACTGCTACTCGTCTACTGCCATATTAAGATGAAAGGACTTTCACAGCTAATTGGAGATGTGTTAAACTGCTGGGCGGCCCCTCCCCCATCCCTAACCCCCCCGTTTCTCAACTCACCCCCAGGAAATGTCTATTTCGTTTTTTTACTGAAGTTCTGTGTGCCATTGCCATGCAATATCATAATTTTTCACATAGGATCTGCGGTGAATAATTGAAACACAACTGAGTTTGAATTTAAACTGAACAAGTTATAGGTCCTACTAGCAATTACCTCTTGCAAAGCTGTTGCTCTGGGCCAAGGTGGGCAGATTTTTGGATTGGTCAGCAATTTACTTGTACCACCTTCTAATTGAGCATAACATGGATATAACACTGATCAATGGTGATCGATGATTGATCTTTGATTCCACCTAGCTGTCACCAAACATTAAGGATGTTGTCCTCCATAAGGAGGTTTTTATCTGGCTGTGCCGCAACAATGGCATCAGCAGCATGTCAGAGAATAATTTGAGTAGATCTGGTACTTTGCCCTGCAGCGTAAATAGATACTATTGTAGTTGTGCTGGAGCTATGGCAAAATACCCCTATGTGTCATATATAGATACCTGTGTTCACTAAAACTAATTACATGACAGCCGACTAATGTTCAGTAATAGACATAATGTAGAGATATTGTACATCAGAACCTGAGAATACCCTTTTGATATGCTGAGACTGTCATTGTAAACTACTTTGTACTTTGATTTAACTTTGAACAAAAATCCACATCATATCACTTTGCACATTGTCCCTCAGCACAAATTCCACAAATTTGAACTCAATTCTCGAATGTGAATTGAATAATTGGATATTGAAAAGGTTCATATCTTGGGCCTTCTTGTTGCTATTTATACTGAACAAAAATATAAAATGTGTCATGTGTGGATTGGAAGCAGGGCGCCTATCAAGGGTTTCATCTCAGGTGTGGCGCTAGAAGTAAAAGCAAAGGATATATGTGAAGAATTGGATCAAGTGGTTGGTGCACACCGACTGACCCTCATGGTGGATGGAGTGAGGAAGACCACTCCATCCATTCTATTGTTTTTTGATGAAGAGTCTTTCCCTTCTCACGTGTATTTGTGTTTTATGCAATACCCTGTGAGAGCCTTCATGCCAAAACCCATGCAGTGTGATGAATGCGTCAGGTGTATGTTGACGGGATGGAAATTGTATGCCAGCTGAGCCTAAATGCTGCAATTGTGATGGTGAACATGCACCCAAATTCCCGTGTCACCCTCCTTTCGTTTTTTGCCTTAAGGGAAAATATGTTTTGGTATTTGCTTCATTATTCCATTGTTGACATAGTCCAAACATGTTTTGCTTGTCAGCAATCAAGTTTTCAAGATATGTAACTTTCAAAATACAAAAGTCATCCCTGTATGATGCATTTTGCATAATTTTCAAAATACAGAAATCCTCCCCATATGATTGTCAAGCATGAATAAATCATTCTGGAGACAGGCGCAGGAATGCGTAATAGTTTTTTTTATTAAGCCCCAAATTATGGCGTGCCGTGTAAAGGCATAGGGATGAAGACGAAACAAACACGTAACAAAAACACAGGGTAGAAACCCAAACAAAAGAGCGAGGAGTACATTGAATCAATACACATGCCCACAATGATTAACCCACGGGACGAGACCCGTAATCATCTACGCATTACACAAGGGCACGAAAGCCCAAAACACACAGCACATGTACTCATACGCACCAACAGACAATGTAACAATAATCGAACAAGACCATGGAAACCAAAGGGCCCATATATACAAATACTAATCAGTGGGGTTAGGGGACAGGTGTGCGTGATGAAAGATCCAGAGGGATCGGTGACAATGATGCATCATACATACTATACTGTATGATGCATCATACAGGAATAATTTATGCATTTTGAATATTATGCAAAACAAATTTCAAGATACACTTGAAGTCAGAAGTTTACATACACCATAGCCAAATACATTTAAACTCAGTTTTTCACAATTCCTGACATTTAATCCTAGTACAAATGCCCTGTCTTAGGTCAGTTAGGATCACCACTTTATTTTAAGATTGTGAAATGTCAGAATAAAAGCAGAGAAAAAAATTGATCAGCTTTGATTTCCTTCATCACTTTACCAATGGGTTAGAAGTTTACATGCACTCAATTAGTACTTGGTAGCATTGCCTTTAAATTGTTTAACTTAGGTCAAAAGTTTCAAGTAGCCTTCCACAAATTTCCCACAATAAGTTGGGTGAATTTTGGCCCATTACTCCTGACAAAGCTGGTGTAACTGAGTCAGGTTTGTAGGCCTCCTTGCTCGCACACGCTGTTTAAATTTTCTATAGGATTGAGGTCAGGGCTTTGTGATGGCCACTCCAATACCTTAAATTCTTATGGCCGGGGGGCAGAATTGAGTAGCTTGGATGAATAAGGTGCCCAAAATAAACGGCCTGCTCCTCAGTCTCAGTTGCTAATATATGCATATTATTATTAGTATTGGATAGAAAACACCTTGACGTTTCTAAAACTGTTTGAATGATGTCTGTGAATAGAACAGAACTCATATGGCAGGCAAAAACCTGAGGAGAAATCAAAACAGGAAGTGAGAAATCTGAGGTTGGTATGTGCTCAACACAGTTCCCATTGAAATCCCCTTGAGATATTAATGATGTTGCACTTCCTAGGGCTTCCACTAGATGTCAACCGTCTATATACTTTATTGATTAACGATAAAAAATATTCTTAACGATTGATTCTGTACTTAGTTTGAAATGTTTCTTCGATCTGTAATATAACCTTTTGAAGTTTTTGTCCGACGTAACGCTGACCAGAACGAGCGTTTGGATATGTATACCAACCACGCTAACAAAAGTAGCTAATTGGACATAAATAACGGACATTATCGAACAAAACAAGAATTTATTGTGGACCTGGGATTCCTTGGAGTGCATTCTGATGAAGATCATCAAAGGTAAGGGAATATTTAGCATGTAATTTATGGTTTATGTTGACTACAACATGGCGGCTATTTTGACTTGATTGTTCTGAGCGCCGTCTCAGATTATTGCATGGTTTGCTTTTTTAAAAATCTGACACAGTGGTTGCATTAAGGACAGGGCATATCTATAATTCCATGTGTATAACTTGTATTATCATCTACATTTCTGTACATCTAGTATTTCTGCAAAATCACTGGATGTTTTTGGAACTGGTGAATGTAATGCGTCAATGTAAACTCAGATTTTTTTATACAAATATGAACTTTATCAAACAAAACATATATGTATTGTGTAACATGATGTCCTATGAGTGTCATCTGATGAAGATTATCAAAGGTTAGTGATTCATTTTATCTCTATTTGTGCTTTTTGTGACTCCTCTCTTTGGCTGGGAAAATGGCTGTTTTTATTGTGGTTTGGTGGTAACCTAACATAATCGTTTGTGGTGCTTTCGCCGTAAAGCCTATTTGAAATCGGACACTGTGGTGGGATTAATAACAAGACTACCTTTTAAAATTGTATAAGATACATGTATGTTATGAGGATTTTTAATTATGAGATTTCTGTTGTTTTGAATTTGGCGCCCTGCACTTTCACTGGCTGTTGTCATATCTTTAATGGGATTGCAGCCCAAAGAGGACTTTGTTGTCCTTAAGCCATTTGTGACCAAGCTTTAACTCCCTGACTGATGTCTTGAGATGTTGCTTCAATATATCCACATAATTTTTACCAGTCCCTCCTGCAGCAAAGCACCCCCACAACATGATGCTGCCATCCCTGTGCTTCCCAGTTGGGATGTGTTCTTCGGCTTGCAAGTTTCCCCTTTTTCCTTTTTCCAGTTCTATTTTTGTTTCATCAGACCGAAAACATTTCTCCAAAAAGTACAATATTTGTCACCATATGCAGTTGCAAACTGTAGTCTTGCTTTTTAATGGTGATTTTGGAGTAGTGGCTTCTTCCTTACTGAGCGGCCTTTCAGGTTATGTTGGTATAGGACTGGTTTAACTGTGGATATAGATACTTTTGTACCTGTTTCCCCCAGCATCTTCACAATGTCCTTTGTTGTTGTTCTGGGATTGATTTGCACTTTTCGCACCAAAATATGTTCATCTCTAGGCGACAGAACGCGTCTCCTTCTTGAGCAGTATGATGGCTGCGTGGTCCCATGGGGTTTATACTTTGTACAGATACTTTATACTTTCTACAGATGAATGTGTGTAATTTCAGGCATTTGGCACTGAGTTTGAAGGTAGGCCTTGACATACATCCACAGGTGCACCTCCAGTTGACTCTTATTATGTCAATTAGCCTATCAGAAGCTTCTAAAGCCATGACATCATTTTCTGGAATTTTCCAAGTTGTCTAAAGGCACAGTCAACTTAGTGTATGTAAACTTCTGACCCACTGGAATTGTGATACAATGAATTTTAGATTAAATAATCTGTCTGTAAACAATTGTTGAAAAGTGACTTGTGTCATGCAGAAAGTAGATGTCCTAACCTACTTGCCAAAACTATAGTTTGTTAACTTAACCCTTTTAGCTAACCTTTCCACTAACCCTAACCCTAACCTTAACCTTAACCCTTTAATCTAACTCCTAAACTTAACCATAACACCTAACCCCTAGCCTCGCTTACATTAGCGAGCTAGCTAACGTTAGCCATCTTGCTAGAATTCGTAACATATCATACATTTGCAAATTCATTACATATTGTACATTTTTCACATTTGTAACATGTAATAAGAATTGTAATTCATAACTAAATGGGTGGGTTCTACAACAAGGACGACATACAAGAAATCCTCCAAACACCCCACAGGGCCGAAATCGCCGTTATTTTCAAGAGGAAGAGAAGAAGGTACAGAGGACAAAGAGGCAAATGCCTGGTCAGGACCTGGAGAAGGCGACTGGAAAAGATGCCATTACCGTCAATACTACTCGCCAACATGCAATCACTGGACAATCAATTAGACGAGGTACGATCACGAATATCCTACCTGGTATATCAAAATCTGTAATATCCTATGTTTCGCGGAATCGTGGCTGAATGACGACATGGATATTCAGCTAGCGGGTATACGCTAAACCGGCAAGATAAATAGGGGGGCGGATTGTGCATATTTGTAAACAACAGCTGGTGCACGAAATCTAAGGAAGTCTCTAGATTTTGCTCGCCTGAAATAGAGTATATTGTGATAAATTGCAGGCCACACTACACTAAAACTACTGCAGCATAAATACTGGAGGCTGACAATTTTGACAATTTCTAGGGCCTTCCTCTGACACCGCCTGGTGTAGATGTCGTGGACAGCAGGCAGCTGTCACCTGTCCTATCCTCCACACACAGAGACGCGTACAAAGCTCTCCCTCGCCCTCCATTTGGTAAATCTGACCACAACTCTATCCTCCTGATTCCTGATGACAAGTGAAAATTGAAGCAGGAAGCACCAGTGACTCGGTCTATAAAAAAGTGGTCAGATGAAGCAGATGCTAAACTACAGGGCTGTTTTGCTATCACAGACTGGAACATGTTCCGGGATTCTTCCGATGGCATTGTACACCACATCAGTCACTGGCTTTATCAATAAGTGCATCGAGGACGTCGTTACCATAGTGACTGAACGTGCATACCCCAACCAGAAGCCATTGATTACAGGCAACATTCTCACTGAGCTACAGGGTAGAGCTGCCGCTTGCAAGGTGCAGTACTCTAACCCGGAAGCTTACAAGAAATCCTGTTATGCCCTGCGACGAACCATCAAACACAAAGCCTCAATACAGGGCTAAGATTGAATTATACTAAACCGGCTCCGATGTTTGTCTTATGTGGCAGGGCTTGCAAACTATTACAGACTACAAAGGGAAGCACAGCCGCGGGCTGCCCAGTGACACGAGCCTACCAGACGAGCTAAATCACTTCCATGCTCGCTTCGAGGCAAGCAACACTGAGCCATGCATGAGAACATCAGTTATTCCGGATGACTTTGTGATCACGCTCTCCGTAGCCTATGTGAGTAAGACCTTTAACTTAATTAAACAGGTCAACATACAAAAGGCTGTGGGGCCAGATGGATTACTATGACGTGTGCTCCGGGCATGTGCTGACCAACTGGCAGGTGTCATCACTGACATTTTCAAAATGTCCCTTATTGAGTCTGTAATACCAACATGTTTCAAGCAGACCACCATAGTCCCTGTACCCAAGAACACAAAGGCAACCTGCCTAAATGACGACAGACCCATAGCACTCACATCCGTAGCCATGAAGTGCTTTGAAAGGTTGGTAATGGCTCACATCATCACCATTATCCCAGAAACCCTAGACCCACTCCAATTTGCATACCGCCCAAACAGATCCACAGATGATGCAATCTCTATTGCACTCCACACTGCCCTTTCCCACATGGACAAAAGGAACACTTATGTGAGAATGCTATTCATTGACTACAGCTCAGCGTTCAACACCATTGTACACTCAAAGCTCATCACTAAGCTAAGGATCCTGGGACTAAACACCTCCCTCTGCAACTGGATCCTGGACTTCCTGACGGGCTGCCCCCCAGGGGGTGAGGGTAGGTAGCAACACATCTGCCACGCTGATCCGCAACACTGGAACTCCCCAGGGGTGCGTGCTCAGTCCCCTCCTGTACTCCCAGTTCACCCTCGACTGCATGGCCAGGCACGACTCCAACACCATCATTAAGTTTGCAGATGACACAACAGTGGTAGTCCTGATCAATGACAATGACGAGCCTATAGGAAGGAGGTCAGAGTCCTGACCAGGTGGAATAACAACCTATCCCTTAACATATCCAAGAATAAGGAGATGATTGTGGACTACATGAAAAGAAGGACTGAGCACGCCCCCATTCTCATCGACGGGGCTGTAGTGGAGCAGGTTGAGAGCTTCAAGTTCCTTGATGTCCACATCAACAACAAACTGGAATGGTCCAAACACACCAAGACTGCCGTGAAGAGGGCACGGCAAAGCTTATTCGCCCTCAGGAAACGAAAAAGATTTGGCATGGGTCCTGAGATCCTCAAAAGGTTCTACATCTGCAACATCGAGAGCATCCTGACTGGTTGCATCACTGCCTGGTACGGCAATTGCTCGACCTCTGACCGCAAGGCACTGCAGAGGGTAGTGCGTATGGCCCAGTGCATCACTGGGACAAAGCTGCCTGCTGTCCACGACATCTACACCAGGCGGTGTCAGAGGAAGGCCCTAGAAATTGTCAAAGACCCCAGCCACCCCAGTCATAGACTGTTCTCTCTCTGTCCGGGGGTATCCTGTTCGGGGGTATCATCGGATAGGGCTACAGTGTCTCCTGACCCCTCCTGTCTCAGCCTCCAGTATTTATGCTGCAGTAGTTTTAGTGTCGGGGGGCTAGGCTCAGTCTGTTATATCTGGAGTGTTTCTCCTGTCTTATCCGGTGTCCTGTGTGAATTTAAGTATGCTCTCTCTAATTCTCTCTTTCTCTCTTTCTTTAGTTCTCTCTCTCAGAGGACCTGAGCCCTAGGACCATGCCTCGGGACTACCTGGCATGATGACACCTCATTGTCCCCTGTCCACCAGGCCGTACTGCTGCTCCAGTTTCAACTGTTCCGCTTGCGGCTATGGAACCCTGACCTGTCACTGTGATTACTATTATTTGACCATGCTGGTCATTTATGAACATTTGAACATCTTGGCCATGTTCTGTTATAATCTCCACCCGGCACAGCCAGAAGAGGACTGGCCACTCCTCATAGCCCTGTTCCTCTCTAGGTTTCTTCCTAGGTTTTGGCCTTTCTTGGGAGTTTTTCCTATCCACCGTGTTTTTACACCTGTATTGCTTGCTGTTTTGGGGTTTTAGGCTGGGTTTCTGTACAGCACTTTGATATATCAGCTGATGTAAGAAGGGCTATATAAATACATTTGATTTGATTTGATTTACTACTGCATGGCAAGCGGTACCGGAGTGCCAAGACTAGGACCAAAAGGCTTCTCAACAGTTTTTACGCCCAAGCCATATGACTCCTGAACAGGTAATCAAATGGCTACCCAGACTATTTGCATTGTGTGACCCCCCCAACCTCCCCAACCCCTCTTTTTACGCTGCTGCTACTCTCTATTTATCATATATGCATATTCACTTTAACTATACATTCATATACATACTACCTCATTTGGGCCGACCAACAAGTGCTAACAGCACATTGGCTAACCAGGCTATCTGCATTGTGTCCCGCCACCCACCACACGCCAACCCCTCTTTTACACTACTGCTACTCTCTATTCATCATATATGCATAGTCACTTTAACCATATCTACATGCACATACTACCTCAACCAGCCTGACTAACTGGTGTCTGTATGTAGCCTCGCTACTTTTATAGCCTCGCTACTGCATATAACCTGTCTTTTTACTGTTGTTTTATTTCTTTACTTACCTATTGTTCACCTAACACCTTTGTTGCACTATTGATTAGAGCCTGTAAGTAAGCATTTCACTGTAAGGTCTTCCTACACCTGTTGTATTCGGCCCACGTGACAAATAAACTTTTATTTGATTTGATGGACATCCACAAATTAATACACACCATGCGAAACATAACATATCATACTGAATGGAGTATCTCAGATTTACATGCAGAATAATACGAAATGCTCTGAGACCAGGTTGAGTGTGTATATCATCCCACTTTTTTTTTAGCATTGATTTAAAGCTGAAATGTGTAACTTTCGTGGTGATCATTCATTCTCATTGAAAGCAAGTCCAAGACGCGGTAGATCTGTTCTATGTGCACTATTTCTATGCTTCCTGTTCTTCAGTAACCTTTTTGTGTCTTTTACTTTTGGTTTTGTCCACCAGCTTCAAACAGGGAAGATATTTCACAGCGGTTCAGATGGTACAATGATTCTCTCCACTATACTTGCTTGTTTTGTCACATAAACTGAAATTATGTTCCAGTGTGTATATGGTCCCACTTAGTCAGTGTTGATTTACACTGGAGAATTTGCTGTGTGAAAAGGAAAATGCTTCTCCACTCTCTGTGATAACAAAGGTATGACCTCTCTCTCATGTCAGCGAACCCTTCCGCCTGAGACCTGAATATAATGAAACAACAGGGTTGGGGGGCGGGGGGGGGGGTAAAGTTTTTGTTTGAAAAGGAAAATTGTAAATTAATGATAGCAGTTACTTTTTTAGCATTGTTGTTCAGGAAAGAGAATCTAATTGATTGATTAGTCACTTTCAAGCACATGCTGTTTTAGGTTTGCTATTTTTATGTTCGTGATTTTGTGTATCATTGAAGCTAATTCAACACCATTTGTTGTTAAAGAAAATGCTCTACATGTGATGCTGGTTAGTGACTTGCACTGTTTTTTCAACATGTTATCCATCATGTCTGTATCCTGTCGAAAAGCATTAAGCAAAGTATTATAACTGTCAAAATATTTTTGCACCCTACAGAGGTCTGAATTACTCTGCAGAACTGAGAAATATCCTACAGTTAATTTTCCACAGCTTCATGAAAACCTTGAAGTGTGAATAACTTTGAGCTAGGAAGGTAGCCTTTAAAAAGAAATAAAGAAAGGTAGGCTAACTGTATTGTTGGCTTTGTTCATTTATTTTACTGTCTCAGACAGGTTTGAGGCGTTAGCCGGGTTTGCAATGTAAGATGCTGATTCTGAAATACTGCCGGCCTCCTGATCAATTCAATTTTTTTTACGATGAAAATGTTATTTTTAGTTGGAACCTTTCATCTGTCAGGCCTCATTGTGGCATTTGGCTAATGACTGACAGTGATGGCAACTGTAGACGGAAGCTGAGGGCTGCACAGTTTCATTAAGAAGAAATGAATTCAACAAAAATATAAACACAATACGTAAAATGTTGATCCCATGTTTCATGAGCTGAAATAAAAGATCCCAGAAATGTCCCATACGCACAAAAAGCTTATTTCCTCACATTTTGTGCACAAATTTGTTCATCCCTGTTAGTGAGCAATTATCCTTTGGCAAGAGAATCCATCCACCTGACAGGTGTGGCATATCAAGACTCTGATTAAACAGCATAATCATTACACAGGTACACCTTGTGCTGGGGACAATAAAAGGCCACTCTAAAATGTGACATTTTGTCACCCAACAGAATGTCACAACTTTTGAGGGAGCGTGCAATTGGCATGCTGACTGCATGCATGTCCACCAGAGCTGTTGCTAGATAATTGAATGTTAATTTCTCTACCTTCTCCACTGCCTCTAACGTTTTAGAGAATTTATTTTAGAGAATTTGGCAGTACATCCTACCGGCCTCACAACTGCAGACCACATGTATGGCATCGTGTGGGTGAGTGGTTTGCTGATGTCAACTTTGTGAACAGAGTTTCCCATGGTAGGGGTGGGGTTATGGTATGGGCAGGCATAAGCTACAGACAACGAACACAATTGCATTTTATCAATAGCCATTTTATTAATGCATAGAGATACCGTGACGAGATCCTGAGGCACATTGTCGTGCCATTCATCTGACGCCATCACCTCATGTTTCACAAGGATCTGTACACAATTCCTGGAAGCTGAAGATGTCAGAGTTCTTCCATACTCACCAGACATGTTGCGTTTATATTTTGTTCAGTACAGATAACTTGATCAGTGTATTCTACTTTATCACATCAATATATCCTTAATAGCCTAACACGCAATAATCTGAAAATCAATAGCATTCCTGCAACAAGAGACTGATTCAAAGAATACCTCTCCTAACAAACACAAATGATTAAACATGGTTTGTTTGCAATTTGAGTTTATAATACAGAACAATATGGGGTCAATGCAACCATGTATACATTATAATAAAGTGACCGAGTCATAGGAGCTCTCTGAAGCTTCTTCTCCATGCTAATGACTCATTTTGCATCAATGAGAGCTAAACCAAAGTATCTCCTTTTGACCCAGAGCATAATGAAATGTCTCTTTGTCATGCTCTCTGACAGAGCTGATGCTACTGTATATTGATGTTGGCTTCTTTGCATGCACTTCGGAGGGAACGAGAGATTAAATTATAGTTCAAAACGAGGAAGAGGAAAAAAAAGGGCAGCAGTGCCTACCTCGTCCTCGACTCAACTCCCATCAGCTGCATTGTCTCAAGTAATTACATTTACGAGAGAGTCAGTAAGAGAAAGAGAAGCCTCGTGAAGACGAGGGATTCAACTCTGCCGACAGATGTTTGTGAAATTAAAAGACTAGCTACAAAGAGAAAGAGGCGATTGGGGAGAATGAGGGGTACGAAAACAGCTAATTGCAATCTTGAGACAGTGCGAGTGAAAGGGGTTTGAATGCATTCTCTATTTGCGCCCAGGGCTAGAGGGGGCAATGGATAAGCCTGATTTGTACATTCTATAGAAGAATGCTGCCTCAGGATCAAGAGTGAAACATTTTTGTGGTGCCTTTATCTCTGTGCCACACTCCAAAGGGCCCTAGTGGAAATGACTTGGAATGAGGGATCCCCAAAAGAGAAAATCACAAACGGCTCCCTTCATTGAAGTGCTAAAGTACACTGAAAAAAGGAAGGTTCTTAAATTATTCTTCCTCAGCTCTTAAGGTTCCTTGGAGAACTCTTGTACGATGAAGAACCTTTGAGTTAAGTGTGGGGTTCTTGATGTGTCATCTACGGTTCTTCAGAATTCTAAAGAGTTATTGAAATGTATTGCTGCCTGCAGATGTGTCCCTTTCATAACACACAGCAAATGGTCCAGTGTTAACTAGTGTTGCTTTTACAGTGTGACATTTCTAGTGTTGATTCAGGCATTACATTTTCACTGTAATGAGTTAAATTAACACTCAGAGGTGTAAAAAACAGTGTTGGTGTTAATAACCAGTTGAACCAAAACTTCACCCATAATTATCATATGTCCCAGCATGCTCTAATGTAGGTTGATTTTAGATATATATATTTTTAACCTCTTGATGCTCTGGGGGCGCTATTTCATTTTTGGATGAAAAACGTTCCCGTTTTAAACAAGATATTTTGTCACAAAAAGATGCTCGACTATGCATATAATTGATAGCTTTCGAAAGAAAACACTCTGACGTGTCCAGAACTACCAAGATATTTTCTGTGCGTGCCCTAGAACGTGAGCTTCAGGCAAAACCAAGATGAGACGGCATCCAGGAAATGAGCAGGATTTTTGAGGCTCTGTTTTCCATTGTCTCCTTATATGGCTGTGAATGCGAGAGGAGTAAGTCTGCCCTTTCTGTCGTTTCCCCAAGGTGTCTGCAGCATTGTGACGTATTTGTAGGCATATCATTGGAAGATTGACCATAAGAGACCACATTTACCACGTGTCCGCCCGGTGTCCTGCGCCGAAATTGGTGCGCAAAAGTCAGCTGCAAGTATTTTTCCATGGAATTTAGAGAAGAATGCAAGCTTCCACGAACGATATATCAATGAAGAGATATGTGAAAAAACACCTTGAGGATTGATTCCAAACAACGTTTGCCATTTTCGGTCGATATTATGGAGTTAATTCGGAAAAAGTTTGACGTTGTAGGTGACTGAATTTTCGGTTCGTTTCGGTAGCCAAATGCGATGTACAAAACGGAACGATTTCTCCTACACACAGACGCTTTCAGGAAAAACTGAACATTTGGTATGTAACTGAGAGTCTCCTCATTGAAAACATCTGAAGCTCTTCAAAGGTAAATGATTTTATTTATTTGGTTATCTGGTTTTTGTGAAAATGTTGCGTGCTAAATGCTACTCAAAATGCTAAGCTAGCTTAGCATACTCTTACACAAATTAGTCAATTTCTATGGTTCAAAAGCATTTTTTGAAAATCTGAGATGACAGTGTTGTTAAGAAAAGGCTAAACTTGAGAGCAGACGCATTATTTTCATTTTATTTGCGATTTTCAGAAATCGTTAACGTTGCGTTATGCTAATGAGCCTGAGGCTTTAGTCACGATCCCGGATCCGGGATGGGGAGTTTCAACAGGTTTAATTAACAAAAAAAAAACATTTCTTGATTAGATTAGTATTCAACCTCATGAGTCAGTACATGTTGGCAGCGATTACAGCTGTGAGTCTTTTGGGGTAAGACTCTAAGACCTTTGCACACCTGGATTGTAAAAATCTGTCTTGCCTAGTAAATAAATGTAAAATAAAAAATGAAAACATGAGAATGATACTCAGCGATGTGTTGGATTTGTCCCAAACATAACACTTTGTATTCATGATTTCTTTGCACTATTGCCTTATTGGAAACAGAAAATATTTGTATTATGTACAACCTTCCTTCTTTTCACTCTGTCATTTAGGTTAGTATTGTGGCGTAACGTCAATGTTGTTCATCCATCCTCATATCACATCCATTAAACTCTGTAACTGTTTTAAAATCACCATTGGCCTTGTGGTGAGATCTCTGAGCAGCTTCCTTCCTCTCCAGCAACTTGATTTTCTTTTTATTTAACTAGGCAAGTTAGTTAAGAACAAATTCTTATTTACAATGACAGCCTACCCCAGCCAAACCTGGACAATGCTGGGCCAATTGTGCACCACCCTATGGGACTCCCAATCATAGGCAGATGTGATTGAGCCTGGACTTGAACCAGGGACCAGGGACTGAGATGCAGTGCCTTAGACTGCTGCGCCACTTGGGAGTACCCAACAAGGAAGCCTGTATCTTTGTAGTGACTGGGTGTATCGATACACCACCCAGAGCATTATTAATAACCACCTCTCTGAAAGGGATATTCAGCATCTGATTTTTGTGGTTGAATCTGTGCAAAGAACCATCTTATCTAAGGTTCTTCAGAGAACTTAAAATGGTTCCCCTATGGTGTCACTCTGAATGACTGTCACACCCTGACCATAGTTTGCTTTGTATGTTTCTATGTTTTGGTTGGTCAGGGTGTGAGCTGAGTGGGCATTCTATGTTACATGTCTAGTTTGTCTAGTTCTATGTTTGGCCTGATATGGTTCTCAATCAGAGGCAGGTGTTAGTCATTGTCTCTGATTGGGAACCATATTTAGGTAGCCTGTTTGGTGTTGCGTTTTGTGGGTGATTGTCCTTGTTCCTGTTCTTGTGTTAGTTTGCACCAGTTTAGGATGTTTCGGTTTTCACGTTATGTTTTTGTATTGATTCGTGTTTCTTTTGTTTTATTAAACATGAATCTTAATAGCCACGCCGCATTTTGGTCCGACTCTCCTTCACATAAAGAAAGCCGTAACAGAATCACCCACCACAACAGGACCAAGCGGCGTGACAACAGGCAGCAGCAGCAGCAGTGGGAGAGGCTGCATTATTTGGAAGACTGGACATGGGAGGATGAGTTGGACGGTAAAGGACCCTGGGTACAGCCTGGAGAATATCGCCGCCCCAAAGAAGAACTGGAGGCGGAGAAAGCGGAGAGGCGCTGGTATGAGGAGGCAGCACGGCGACGCGGATGGAAGCCTGAGAGTCAGCCCCAAAAATGTATTGGGGGGAGGCTCACAGGAAGTATGGCGAAGCCAGGTAGGAGACCTGCGTCAACTTCCTGTGCTTACCGGGGGGCTAGAGAGACCGGGTAGGCACCGTGTTGTGCTGTGAAGCGCACGGTGTCCCCAGTGCGGGTGCATAGCCCAGTGCGATACATTCCAGCTCCGCGTATCGGCCGGGCTAGAGTGGGCATTGTGCCAAGTGCCATGAAGCCGGCTCTACACATCTGGTCTCCAGTGCGTCTCCTTGGGCCGGCTTACATTGCACCAGCCTTGCGCATGGTGTCCCCGGTTCACCTGCATAGCCCGGTGCAGGCTATTCCACCTCACCGCACTGGCAGGGCGACCGGGAGCATGCAACCACGTAGGGTTGGGCAGGCTTCGTGCTCAAGAGCTCCAGTGCGCCTGCACGGTCCGGTCTATCCGTCACCACCTCCACACACCAGCCCTCCGGTGGCAGCCCCCCGCACCAGGCTATCTCTCCGGCTCATCCGTCTGTCCAGTGCTGCCGGAGCCTTCCTCCTCTCTAGCGCTGCCGGAGTCTCCCGCCCGTCCGGCGTTGCTGTCGGAGTCTCCCGCCCGTCCGGCGTTGCCGTCGGAGTCTCCCGCCCGTCCGGCGTTGCCGCCGGAGTCTCCCGCCCGTCCGGCGCTGCCGCCGGAGTCTCCCGCCCGTCCGGCGCTGCCGCCGGAGTGTCCCGCCCGTCCGGCGCTGCCGCCGGAGTGTCCCGCCCGTCCGGCGCTGCCGCCGGAGTGTCCCGCCTGTCCGGCGCTGCCGCCGGAGTCTCCCGCCTGTCCGGCGCTGCCGCCGGAGTCTGAAGAGCCCCTCTGCCCAGAGCCGCCAGAGCCCCTCTGCCCAGAGCCGCCAGAGCCCCTCTGCCCAGAGCCCCTCTGTCCCGAGCAGCTGCCCCTCTGTCCCGAGCAGCTGCCCCTCTGTCCCGAGCAGCTGCCCCTCTGTCCCAAGCAGCTGCCCCTCAGTCCAGTGGGGTCATTAAGTAGGGTCGCCGTGGTTCGGAGGCCACGGAAGCGGACAAGGTGGGGGACTAAAACTATGGTGAAGTGGGGGCCACGTCCAGCACCAGAGCCGCCACCGCGGACAGATGCCCACCCAGACCTTCCCCAATAGGTTAACCTGTTGCGTCGCGCAATCCCGGATCCGGGATTCTATTTATAGCCTCAAGCTCATTAGCATAACGCAACGTTAACTATTCATGAAAATCGCAAATTAAATGAAATAAATATATTTGCTCTCAAGCTTAGACTTTTGTTAACAACACTGTCATCTCAGATTTTCAAAATATGCTTTTCAACCATAGCTAAACAAGCATTTGTGTAAGAGTATTGATTGCTAACATAGCTATAAGCCTAGAATTCAGCCAGCAACATTTTCACAAAAACAAGAAAATAATTCAAATAAAATCATTTACCTTTGAAGAACTTCGGATGTTTTCAATGAGGAGACTCTCAGTTACATAGCAAATGTTCAGTTTTTCAAAAAAATATTATTTGTGTAGGACAAATCGCTCCGTTTTGTTCACGTTTGGCTATGAAAAAAACCTGTATACAGTTATAGCCTCAAGCTCATTAGCATAATGTAACGTTAACGATTTCTGAAAATCGCAAATAAAATGAAAATATAGCGCCTGCTCTAAAGCTTAGCCTTTTCTTAACAACACTGTCATCTCAGATTTTCAAAATATGCTTTTGAACCATCGCTATTCACTAATTTGTGTAAGATTATGCTAAGCTAGCTTAGCATTTTGAGTAGCATTTAGCACGCAACATTTTCACAAAAACCAGATAACCAAATAAATAAAATCATTTACCTTTGAAGAGCTTCGAATGTTTTCAATGAGGAGACTCTCAGTTACATAGCAAATGTTCAGTTTTTCCTGAAAGCATCTTTGTGTAGGAGAAATCGCTCCGTTTTGTACATCACATTTGGCTACCGAAACGAACCGAAAATTCAGTCACCAACAACGTCAAACTTTTTCCGAATTAACTCCATAATATCGACCTAAACATGGCAAACGTTGTTTGGAATCAATCCTCAAGGTGTTTTTTCACATATCACCTTCATTGATATATCGTTCGTGGAAGCCTGCTTTCTTCTCTGAATTCCATGGAAAAATACTTGCAGCTGAGGTTTGCGCACCAATTTCGGCGCAGGACACCGGGCGGACACCTGGTAAATGTGGTCTCTTATGGTCAATCTTCCAATGATATGCCTACAAATACGTCACAATGCTGCAGACACCTTGGGGAAACGACAGAAAGGGCAGACTCATTCCTCTCGCATTCACAGCCATATAAGGAGACAATGGAAAACGGAGCCTCAAAAATCCTGCTAATTTCCTGGATGCCGTTTCATCTTGGTTTTGCCTGTAGCTCACGTTCTAGGGCACGCACAGAAAATATCTTTGCAGTTCTGGAAACGTCAGAGTGTTTTCTTTCCAAAGCTACCAATTATATGCATAGTCGAGCATCTTTTTGTGACAAAATATTGCGCTTAAAACGGGAACGTCTTTTTATCCAAAAATGATATAGCGCCCCTAGAGTTTCAAGAGGTTAATGTTTTGCGGCCGGAGTCCGCACCTTGGGCGGGGTACTGTCACACCCTGACCATAGTTTGCTTTGTATGTTTCTATGTTTTGGTTGGTCAGGGTGTGAGCTGAGTGGGCATTCTATGTTACATGTCTAGTTTGTCTAGTTCTATGTTTGGCCTGATATGGTTCTCAATCAGAGGCAGGTGTTAGTCATTGTCTCTGATTGGGAACCATATTTAGGTAGCCTGTTTGGTGTTGGGTTTTGTGGTGTGATTGTCCTTGTTCCTGTTCCTGTTAGTTTGCACCAGTTTAGGATGTTTCGGTTTTCACGTTACGTTTATTGTTTTTGTATTGATTCGTGTTTCTTTTGTTTTATTAAACATGAATTTCAATAGCCACGCCGCATTTTGGTCTGACTCTCCTTCACATAAAGAAAGCCGTTACAATAACCTTATTTGGTTCCAAATGGTATTTAATTGTAGTTGGACCAGGAAAAAATCCTTACACTCTACACTCTTAAAAATAAAGTGTACAGTGTGCTCCAGTGAGTGTAGTGATTGCTGGGGTGTGTCAAGACATTACTTTTGATCTAATACTCTAGGGACATCCCCCACTCATCATCACCTATCCCTCCAAAAAGCAATGCTAAAATGCATCACCAGTAGTACTTACCCCTGATACTTTAGACACTACATTTAGTATCTTGTATTTTAAGGCCTGCCTAGAAGACAGCGATGCCTGTCCAGTCAGGTGTGATGATAAAACAGCAGCAGGCAAAGGACTATATGAAATAAATTGCCTCAGGATGGGGATCCATTCTTTGTATCTCCCCTCAGATTCCCTTAAATGACCTTGGTTAAAGACCATCACTTTGTTGGGCCAAACCTGTCACATTTCATCAATCTCACTGCTGAAACTGAGCTGCTCCCCACACGGGATGGCAGTCAGGAAAACAGGAAGATTGGCAATGCCACACCTGTGTGAAATGAACCTAGAGCACAAGCTATCATAGAGCATAACCAACATTCGATTGGTGCAACTCAAATCACAAATGTTTGCATTGTTAGTTACAAAGTTTTGAAAGCAAACACAGGCAGCACACATTTTTTTCCCCGACCGCTAATATGTGACTGCACTACTTGCTATTTGCAAGATTAATTGCCAATTGTTCATTCTAGAAACTAACCTAGGCTACAGTCTACCATAAAACGTGAAACTCAGTAAGTCATGAAAGTTTGCTTTTGAAAGAAAATGCAAACACAGGCAGCATAACATGTTTTGTACCGCTAATATGTGGCTGTAGCCTACTACTTGTTAATTACCAGTTATGTTGACAGTTAGATTACACTGCAATCTGTGGGGAAAGCTGCTTGTGATTTTTGACATGTGCAAGATGGCTTTATGAAATGGGAAGGAACACATTGAAGTTGAATGACCGCTATGAAAGGCGGAAGAAAGCACAACAGTAAAGTTTCACGGTAGAATTTCGAACGAATACATTAGTCCAGTCTGACAGATGAGTCTTAATTGTTACCTCTGGCAAAGGGACTTCACACAAGAGAACAAAAGCTGGCCTCTCGGCGCCGTGCTTGATGCAATGTGACGATGACCTTGCTGCACTGTCCCCTCTGCAGAGCTCTTTACAAGTTTACGCTGACATACTCCCACGTGGCTCTTTTTCAGGTATATCTTGCTGACAGACTGATTTAGTTAACTCTGTCTGGATTTCATGGTTTAGAGTACTGTAGTAATGTCGCTTGCTTAAGATACGTTCCTCTTGTTCATCTGTCCCTTTTGATTTTTCTTTCTCTGTACTGTATATGGTTTATCCCTGAATGCATTTGAACTAGGTCAGTTACCCTGTCCGTTACCTCATCAAAGTTAGTTTGGTTTCTTTGAACGCCTCATTTTGTTCCATGACTGCAGGACTAATATTACACGTTTTGTATGCACTGCATTTGGATTGTCTGCATTGGTTTTGTCCTATGTTGATACTTGATTCATGGCATGTTAGTACATCAGGAAGTCGTTCTTTGATGTTAGCATGATGCTAACACATTGCAGCATGATAAAGCCATCAGATCGGGGTAACGTCACTTGAAACGCTTTCCCTATCTTGATCTACCACCCTCTCCACGGTTGCCTTGTCTATTCTCGTGCTTTTGTGATTGATGTCTCAATGCATGTTCACCTGAATGGTGGAACCAACCAAACATGCTGAATCAAGGGAACAATCAGCATGCTTCCCTCTTCACTCGAAATGTTACTTAAGCTGCTATCTCTTTATTTCATTGGTCAATATATCGATGTTCTCTCCTCTGCTTTAAGGGTTGTGTGAGAGAGGTTAGAGCACTATCTATGTTGTCAGGGGAGAGGAATAGAATCAGTGGGGAGTCTAAACATCATTCACTTGGTCAAGATTCCATACGGTGAGGCCCCCCCCCCCCCCCACATGATCGACAGTAAACAACAGAGTGCATCTCACAATGCAGGATGTACACTCCCCTACGTATTTATTTGGACAATGAAGCTAAAATATTTCATGAGTTGTCTCTGTACTCCAGCAAATGTTTTCTATGAGGCGAGAGTACAGACCTTTTATCTGAGGGTGTTTTTATACATTTCTCTTTTACTGTTTAGAAATGAAAGTACTTTGTCTATCTAGTCCCGCCATTGGAAGGTGTCATAAAGTATTTGGACAATTTCACTTATAGCGTAGTACATTTTGTCAAAAGTTTAGTAATTGGTCCCATATTCCTAATTTGCAATGACTACATAAAGCTTGTGACTCTACAAACTTGTTGGATGCAATTCCAGTTTGTTTTGGTTGTGTTTCGGATGATGTTTTTGCCCAATAGAAATGAATGGTAAATAATGTATTGTGATATTTTGGAGTCATTTGTGTTGTAAATGCGATTAGAAAAAGTTTCTGAAAACTTTTACATTGATGTGGATGCTAACATGATCACGGATAATCATGAATGAAATTGTGAATAATGATTAGTGAGAAAGATACAGGTGAACAAAGTTCATGCCCTAAAACGTGCTAACCTCTCACTATTACCAATAACAGGAGAGTATGATATTTGTAACTTTCTCACTCATCATTATTCACAATACACTCACGGTTATCCGTAATCATGGTAGCATTTACATTAATGGAGAAGTGTTCAGAAATACTATTCTTATTTACAATAAAAATGACACAATACATTTTTGACCAATCATTTCTTTAGCGCACATCCAAAATGCTGGAGTGTAGAGCCAAGTTAAATCCAAACAAAATACGTAGGGGAATGTATATACTGGTCCATAAGGTCACTTTCTAGATTTTTGTGCAAACCTTTATTGGGACTCTAAGTGTCAGATAGAATTTGCTCAATAATGCAGATACTGTCAATGCCTCTACTACTACTGCTAATAGTAATACATATTTAATTCAGAATTGAATAAGACAACAATTTCTGTTTTTCTTGCACCTTGATCCTGATTCTATCCTGTAAACGTCCATGTCCAAATCGCATGTGGAAGTCATCTATAGATGCACACAGATCAACCAAGCAGCTGGATATCTTCCTGGCGGAGAGGGAAGTGTGTGTGTGTGAGTGGTGGTGTGGTAGTGGTGTAAGTGGGTCTTGGCTGTGCGGTGCAGTGCAGTGGTTCAGTGGTGGGCATCATGGGGGTGTTAGATGAGCCATTGATCCGTCCCAGCGTGCCGTCCCAGCGGGCGTTGCCTTCTCTCACACCACTCTCCCCTCCTCCTCACCATTGACTTCCTGCCAGGACGCACGCTGTCACGGCAGGACCTGACATTTAATGATCCTCAGATGGAGAAATGTCACATTTATCACTCGCGGCCAAACATGACGGAGCAGAATCTGAAGGGTGAACACAGGCAGAGAAACCAAACAATAAACCGGGGAAGAGAGAGGCCCGGCCACTCATTGGGGTTCAGTAGAAAATATTACTACTGTAGTGACAGTACAACACGTTTGCCGTGTATAAGCTATGAACATGACTCATTGAGTCAGAGGAGCGTTTTGCTGCGAAATAAAGCTAGCATAGCAACAAATTCGCCCTTCATCTTAAACCCTCGAGGCCAAGTGTACTCCATATTATACCACATTTAGAACACGGCTCTCCATATTTGACCTGCATTAGTGGGACAAATATTTAAGCCAGAGGAAGAACTAATAATGTGCTCATAATGTACATTGCTCACTTGACCCTGTCAATACAGTATTTTCACCTCTGGTTCTTACATATAGAGTACCATATCCTTTATGGGTGGCTGGCAATTACAATGGACATAACATGATTGGCACAAAGGTCTTATTAGTTGATAATAAACCTGTTTAATGGGGATGTCACACCAATGATTAAGAAGAGTGGCTAAGTGAATATACTGAGGACAGGGGTAATGTCAGTATGCATGCCTTCACCGATCTTACCTCACCTGGGTGGTGTCTTTGTAAATCTAAAGGGAAGGAGATGAATAATAGAGGAATACTTCCTTTTTCAAAACATAGTAGGGAAACCTGATAAAGGGGATAGGGTGGGCTTAGTTTGGATACTAGCTCCGAAATGGGTCTGACTAGTTTGTGACAGGCTTTTGAAAATGTCACCTTTCACCTTGATATCATTCAACATACAGCTCAGGCACCGGGCCCGTTTGCTGATCTCGATAGCTTGAGCATTAAGAGAAGGAGAACAGTTCATTACCAAGCTATAAGGCTGAAACCCATAGTGCAAAATAGTACAAAGGAATCCCAAACACACTTCTTTTGCCCGGCGACTCAGAGGTTGGGTAATTATGCATCCCTCCCAGTGACATATCGCAGCATAGAGAAACTGCTTAACTAATTCTCAACCTCCCTCCACAGAAGAAACTGAACGTAAAGGGGACTTTGGAAGAGATGTGTTAATTTACAAATGGCTTCAGGAAGACTTCATTAAGACGGCTGCAGGAGTGGAGAAAGTGCTGAGTCCTGGAGACACAAAATATTTATTAATCGGCACATTAATGTTTAATTCCTTTTTTCCTATTTTTAAATGGAGGGAGAATGGAGAAAGCTTTGAAATTTGACCCTATATGTAAAAGTATAGGGTGACTATGGAGTGCCTCGGGGAGTGTCATCATAGTCATAAAAAGTACATTAAGATCTGGCAGGGGAGAGATGCACCTATGAATAGTTAGAATTATTCTAACCATATTCTCCTCGCCTCCCTATGCACTACTCTGTCTGTTGGAGAAGGCTCAATCTGTTTGCTAATTCAGAAAAACACAAGAACTACCCAGGGATGATGTGGGTATGCCTGTGTGTTTGTGTGCGCGTGCATTGCACGTTTAGTATGTGTGTGTCCATGTGTGTGTGGTGATGTAGCTTTGCCATATCACAGATTACTAATGAGTACCAATAAACCTGAGCACCTGACATTGGCCATGAATCAATTCCTTTAATTACTCTTTGACAGTATGAACAGGTAATCACTCTACAACCTGTAGATGACTATTGATACATGGCGGATAGATGACGCTAATGTGGAACTTTTAATACGTAGCAATTCAAATGTATTGTCAGGTCACTATATCATCACTCTCATATGATCCTAGATATTTCTAGTATCTCAAAAAAAATCGAAAGAAAGCCTGCCTGCCTGCCTGCCTGCCTGATAAAAGACTTGGGTTCGTTGTGAGACAACATTGGTGTGTTTGGTAGAGCTCCAGTCTAATTACAGAGCAACAAATGAGTTGCCAATCATGAGAATGTATTGTCGGCTCTTATCTGAGGAACCCATCAAGTCCACCCAATTAAAAACTGCGACAAGAGAGAGACAGCGGCAATGAACGGGCCTCTCATTCAGTTAATTCATGATTGCCAATTAAAACAGAATACAGCACAAAGTTGTAAAGCTGTCAGAAGGGGCGGGCTAAATTACCCTTTTCCACTTTGAATGATGGATGCTTTCATTTTTTCTCTCCCTTATCTTATTTATGCTCAAGGCAGAAGGGGGAGAACAAAAGTGGGAACAGTTTAAAGTGTGTGTCGCTAATGACGAAGGTGCCGTGTCTTCTTCGACAACACATGACAAAAAAGTGTGACTTGCGTCGCCATCGGTGAAGGTTTGTTTAGCTTGTTTTCCCTCTCAAAACAGTGTAGCTTGCTTAATTAATTCATAGATATCTGTGAGACTTAAACAGACAGAGGACAGGATGCCATAAATTACTTCACTGTTACTTTCACTAACACCATGTAAAAGAGCTAGCTCTGAAAGCCAAATAACTCATCATCGAGCTGTTGTTGGTATTCCAGACCAATGTATTACAATGTCCTAGAAGATCTGCTTATGACATAAACCATGATCGAATTGTCATATAACATTTCCCGTGTCAGTTTCCCAGACACCGATTAAGCTTACTTCTGGACTAAAAAGCACTTTACATGGAGATTTTCCATTTAATTGAACATGCTTTTATGTCCAGAACTAGGATTAATCTGTGTCTGGGAAACCAGCCCTTTGTGTCTTTGTAAGAATCACAATATCAGAAGAATCAGCAAAAAATATCAGGATAGGTCTAACAATAAATCACTAGTATATTGTAATTTGTCAAAAGCATTCATCCAAAAGGTTAGATCACATCTCTGGTGTGTGATGTTAGGCCGTAAGTGCCAGCATTAAATGTAATTGTGTGCACAACAGTAGAATAGAAGATGAAAGGGTACCTTATCCTGGCTGAGAGAAACGCCTTGGCGGTGTCTGCTGCACCATTAGCCACTGTTGCCATACTATTGATGGTTTAATTAAAACATGTCAGACTAAAATATGTCACATTTTTTAAAGGCTTAAATTGATAGCTAACATTAATATCCACTTTCTCAAAATGACTTTTAATTTCACAGGCCAAATTTGAGCTTGTGTCTACACTGTGGTTTGCCCTCCCTGTTCTTGCTCCTTAAACAATGTGTCAAACCTGGGTGACAATGACAATGATGCTCTGCACTGCGCCGCCGACTACGCCAAGTATGAACGACAAGTGTGCCTAAGAATGTCAGTAAACACAACACCAAATTGTGTTCATTACTGAATAATCATCATATAACCATTAATGTACCGAACATAATAGAGAAGGGAAAAGTAACGTGACGTTTAATTACAACCTACAAACAAAGTGGCTCTAATGCACATCGTATCCATTGAAGTACTCAGACTGACCATTACCTGCTAAAGATAATGTTGAGAGTGCTGCTGATGTACTCTATGAAGTCTGTCTGCCCAGGTATACTCCATTGGGGCCTTTTGTTTCGCCCACTCTTCACTAATCAATATTCGTATGAATGTGATGTCCTGCCTGACCTGGTCTTGCAAGGTGTTACCAGCTCCTTGGTTCACTCATGTCATATAACTCCTCCCCAGTGGTGGAACAAATACCCAGTTAACATACTTAGGTAAAAGTAATGATACCTTAATAGAAAATGAATCAAGTATGTGCTTCTACACCTGCATTGCTTGCTGTTTAGGGTTATAGGCTGGGTTTCTGTACAGCACTTTGAGATATCAGCTGATGTAAGAGGGGCTATATAAATACATTTGATTTGATAGGATTTGAAGTTAAAGTAAAAGTCACCCAGTAAAATCCTACTTGAGCAAAAGTGTTGAAATATACTTAAGTATCAAAAGTAAGTGTAATTGCTAAAATATACTCATGTATCAAAAGTAAAAGTATAATTTATTTCAAATTCCTTATATTATGCAAACCAGAGGCCACCATTCTTGTTTTTTTTATTTATTTACGGATAGCCAGGGGTACACTCCAACACTACAAACAAAGCATTTTTGTTTAGTGAGTCCGCCAGGTCAGAGGCAGTAGGGATGACCAGGGATGTTCTCTTGATAAGTGCATGAATTGGACCATTATCCTTTCCTGCTAAGCATTCAAATATAATGAGTACTTTAGGTGACAGGGAATATATATGGAGTAAAAAGTACATTATTTTCTTTAGGAATGTAGTGAAGTAAAAGTAAAAGTTGTCAAAAAGACAAATAGTGAATTAAAGTACAGAATACCCCCCCAAAAAACAACTTAAGTAGTACTTTAAAGTATTTTTACTTAAGTACTTTAAGTCACTGCTCCTCCCTCCATCAGTGTTAAGACACAGCACTGATGTATTTTCTCAAGCTATCAAAGATCTAGGGTGAAATACAATGATTCCCCCGTCACCCCAAATTTCTATAAGTCTACAACATATCCAGAAGATGAGAATAAACTACTCTCATGCATAGAAATTCATAGCCAAACATACAAATAACTGCCAAAATAAAGGAAACACTTGAGTGAATGAGGAATACAAAGTTTATTGAAAGCAGGTGCTTCCACACATGTGTAGTTCCTGAGATAATTAGGCAATCACATCATACTTACACAGAACCCAAACTGACTGTGCGCGTGTGCCATTGTGCGCCACCGTGCGCCATTGTGCATTAATTTATTTTGTCACCCCACACCAAACGTGATCATGACACGCAGGTTAAAATATCAACACAAACTCTGAACCATTAATTTGGGACAGGTCGAAAAGCATTAAACATTTATGGCAATTTAGCTAGCTGGCTTGCACTTGCTAGCTAATTTGTCCTACTTAGCTAGCTTGCTGTTGCTAGCTAATTTTTCCTGGGATATAAACATTGAGTTGTTATTTTACCTGAAATGCACAAGGACCCCTACTCCGACAATTAATCCACACATAAAACGGTCAACCGAATCGTTTCTAGTCATCTCTACTTCTTCCAGGCCTTTTCTTCTCTGGACTTTATATTGCGATTGGCAACTTTCATTAATTAGGTACATTACCACCACTGACCTTGTTCGTCTTTCAGTCACCACGTGGATATAACCAATGAGGAGATGGCACATGGGTACCTGCTTCTATAAACCATTGAGGAGTTGGGAGAGGCAGGACTTGCAGCGTGATCTGCGTCAGAAATAGGAATGACTTCTATTTTAGTCCTTGGCAACGCACATGCTCGTTGGCGCACGCGAGCAGTGTTGGTGCAATAATTGAACAATATAGATTTCTACATTTATTGTGCAACGCTCGCGCACGCGATGTTGTCAGGGTATTAGGGTCACGTATAAAAATGCCCAGTCGCCCATTATTTTGGCTATCATGGCTAGAAGAGATCTTTGAAAGGTGTAGGATCTACATTTGGTAACTATTTTGATGCTGAGAACATGTAGTGTATAGACAGTTTATAACATTTTTTATTTCCACTTTAAAATGACAGACTTGATTTGCCCTTACAAAAAAATGCATCAACCCCTGCAAAAAATGTCCATTCATTTCAATCCATATAATAATTCACATTTTCTGTTGCTGCAGGATTATTTTCCTGCTGTAGCAAACTGGCTCAAATTAAGATCCTACGTCTGTAAAGGGTTTAAAGTATATGTGTGTGTGTGTGTGTGTGTGTGTGTGTGTGTGTGTGTGTGTGTGTGTGTGTGTGTGTGTGTGTGTGTGTGTGTGTGTGTGTGTGTGTGTGTGTGTGTGTGTGTGTGTGTGTGTGTGTGTGTGTGTGTGTGTGTGTGTGTGTGTGTGTGTGTGTGTGTGTGTGTGCGTGTGTGTGTGTGTGTGTGTGAGTGTGTGTGTGTGTGCGTGTGTGTGTCAGTCACCAGTGGCGCAACTCCATATTAAGTTATTGTATCCTTTATATACTTTATTCCAACTATTATGTTGGTGTTTCCTTTATTTTGACTATTACCTGTAGCTTCCGAGGTAGCTTGTTCGTAGTCCTCTTATAGCTTCACCATTATTACCCCCAGAAGAGATTCTCATGGTGCGAATGCAAGAGATAAAGCTATCTTACCTAGACTCCATTGGTGAGATAGTGATTATTCCCATTGTAAGATGTGAAAATCCTTAGACAACGGAGTGAGGATTACCATGACTGTGTTCTAGTGAAACAGCTAGGAAGGAGAATGGAGAAAATGATATTTTCAATTTCGGCTCCAGTGGCCAGCCATGTATGGATCCACAGGGGAGGAGCTCAGCAGGTCAAGCTCTTTGTAACAGATTAAAAGGGGGTCTCACTAATGTCACCTACCCTGGGAATCAATGATGTGGCCCAGGAAACGAAAGCGGTGACGGACCGACACTAGACAGCCACATCACATCAGGCCCCTGTCAGTGTGTCTCACAGTGTCCACCCTGGGCCCTTCGTTTGATCCTGGAGGCTCGGCCAACCCCCAGGGGCCCCCTGTCAGTCTGAGTCAGCGTGGACCCCGTCTGCACACTCCAGAGGCGTGGGAGCCCCAGGGGCACTCTCAGACAGGCTTAGGGCCATATAACACCCGGTCCCTGGCTCAATCAACTCCTTCCAATCTGGACTGCACACTGCTGCACCCCTGGACAAATAAACCTCTCTGCTGTGGATAGAAAAAGAGAGAGCGAGAAGAAAGTGTTGTAAATGGACTTCTTCTTGAATGTAATCACACCTGTGACCTCTTGAGAAATGTAAAGACTTGCGTTTGAAATAGGAGAGAATAAACTGGGATAAAAAGAATGGATTAATACTGAGGGGTTACTCATAGTACTTTAAGTGGTTACTATGAAATATGAGACATGTTTGTCCTTGAGGGAGAATGCACTATTATTCACATTGACAAGCAGCAATGCTAATCTTTTCTGCAATCTTGTTTTTATGCTCTGATTGCCTCCATTCATCAAGGAATGTGCACTAATGATTTGTTGTCACGATCCTCCTTCAGAATATTCTTCAGAGTTGTAACTCTATGTAACTTTATGTAACTTTTTGGTACACACACACACACACACACATGAACACATGCGCACATACATACATAGAAACACACACACACGCTAACTAATGTGTGAATCTGATATCCAGTACATGAAGCACACATGGTGTGTTTTTTTACTTCCCTGCAATACCATCATTCCGTTTGAACTAATTTGGTAGTGGAATGTATATATCAGTATTTTACCTCACCCATTCCATCATTGAACAAAATTACATTTATCAAATGAATATGGCAAATGGTCCAAAGAGCAAAAGTAATTGAAAGTAATAATATTTTTTCAACAATCTTTTCCCATCAAGATGAATACGTTTTTTAAATCCATTATATTACCTCTGAACAATCATGAAATTACCAACGAGGCATAATTATAATATAAAGAAATCATCTAGATAATGAAAAATGTATCATATATAAACCTGGCCATTATTCCCATTTTTGTCCATTTATCTAATCGCTTAGCTTTAATATCTAGGCAAATGATCAATCACTTTCAGGGCATTCTCTGTTGTCTTGCTGATTACTACTTTTGGAAATTGTGATCATATAACCCTTTAAGATGACTAGCTAACCTGGCAAAGTAAACCATAAAAAAATACTGTATATTGGTAAGTCCCCCCCTCTCTCTCTCTCTGATTGACTCAGCAAGCACACTCCCCATTCTAAGAAAAAAGCATGTGGATGAAACCAGAAGACCTCAGAGTTAATCAGCAGCCATGCTTCATTTGGACGGGCAGAGTGGGACCTAATCTAAAGAGTGTGTGTATATATATGTGTGTGTGTGTTAATTCCTGGTAATTCCTGAAGACCTTATGTTCTCATCCCCGTTTGTTCAAGTTTTGGAATTGGTTCATTGAGCCTATTAGAGTGATATCCCAAACACCTATTCACTTCCGTTCTCCTCTTATTTCAGGGGGTGCTGATTATATTATGACACCCATCCATGGTGCTGGAACCACGGGTACCACAGGAGGACACGACTCCTTTTTGACTGTGCCAAATCCCAATTCATACAGGGCTTTTGCATGAACAACTCCAACTGCGTTGTTAGTAGATGTATTTGCTTTCCTCCTTGTCTCACAGGAAGAATGAGAGGCCTTGTTTCCCTGCTGCATGGTGGCCAGAAACACTCCAATTTGTTCAAGCAAACAGAGCACAGATGCTGGGGAGGCTTTGGGATGAGGAAGGAGGAGCGAGAGGAGAGAAGAGAGGTGGAGGTAAATGAGAGGATGAGGGGGGTAATATGCTCTTTGCCAAGCAGGCAACCATGAGGACCATCCCATGTGAGAGTGAATGCAACAGGCCTCAGCAGTGTTTTCAGCCTGATCACTGGAGCATGTGAACACACACAACTCTTCCCCGTGGTAGAAAAGTCTTTCATTTCAAAGCCAATGCTTCTCTCGAACTGTCTCTCCTTCACTCTCTTTTTTTCTTTCGCTCTCATACGCACACACACACACACACACAAACGCACACGTACACACGCACAGTAATACACAAACATGGAGACACTCTTTCTGTCTGGTTGACAATGGGAGAGAAAAACTCCTGGAGATGACACAGCCAAGAGGTGCTGTCACAATCTTTTGGAGCATCTGTTACCTTTCTAAGGAATCCTTATTGAGAACCCAATCGCTACATTGACAATGAAAGTCAGTCAAAACACAATGGAAGAGAGAATAACACATGATTGTATACTGTTAAATGGAGTCCAACATGCTGATCCACACATTCATCCCAGGTTACACTTTTGTGCCTCAATGTGTACAATATCACAGATCAAAGGGGCTACTAAGCGTGCAGCCTTTTGCTGTGGCCCTCCTCTAACACACCTGATTCTACAAATCAGCTGCTCACCATGCAGGACTTTGATTAGCTGAATCACTTGTGTTAAACGATGGCTAGAGCAGAAGCCTGTACACCCAGTAGCCCTCCGGGAGGAGGGTTGGCCACCCCCGTATCCCTCTACAGACTTCATTTCCTTTTTCAAGACAATCACTGTAATTGAGGCAGCTGTGGAACATAGGCTAATACAATATTTGCCCTGGCCCTTACTTTTCCCCCCACTGTACTGTAACCGACATATCAAGTTACACAAGCTGTCATGGCACTTTCTCTCCCTCTGTGTGACACACAGAACAAAGACACTGGTGATCTGGGCTGTCATTAGGATTCGGGTCTCCCCGACACAAACAGAGGTGAATGAACATGTCTGTCTTGTCTTTGTCTTTCTCTGGCCGGCAGCGCCCCGTCTGGAAGAAGGCAATTGTCGAGAATGACCCATGCGCCTGTCCACTATTTCAACACACTTGAATCCGAAAATGCCCGTTTATCAAGTATTACGTTCTCTCTGTCTTGTTTTTGTTGTTGTAATTTCCATATGGAGAGAGAGGGGGTTACCACCAGTCACATGAGGGACTGACTCAGCCGTTTCTTCACAGTCATCTACAAGTCATGTCATCTAGCTGTATGTCCAACATTGATGATGTCACAGAGTAGCAATTCAGGTTGCACAGCAATGGTCTTTGGGTGCCTCCAGTCTGATGCAGCTCATCTAAAAAGTAGGTTTAATTTTAAGTTGGGGGAAATCAAGTATTCACAGTCGTCTCTATGACCAGCCAACCAGGGCTTACAAAAAATCTTAGCCCCAGGGAACAGGAGAGAGGAAGATTAAATTAGTGTAATCTGAATGAGGATTGCCTGAATATGGTGGTTCAGGGAGTGAGTGATTGTATCCGCCTGTAGCTACTGTCCACAGAAGGTTGGTGGCACCTTAATTGGGGAGAACGGGTTCGTGGTAATGGCTGGAGAAGAATCAGTGAAACTGTATCAAATACATCAAACACATGGTTTGATGCCATTCCATTCACTCCCTTCCTGCAATTATTATGAGTCGTCCTCCCCTCAGCAGCCTCCACTGCTATTGTCTGTGCTCCCATAGAAAATGAGTATATGACCATCCTAATCAATACCCTGAATCCACAGTGATTAGGTTGTTTCTAAGTTTGGGATAATGTAACGCAATTTAATTTCAATCAGTTTGCTGTCTATTTTTGTCACAGCGGCGCATATCTTCTAAAAGGGCGAAGAGTCGCTGGCCTCATCTCTAGAACATCAAGGCCCCGGTTCATTTATGCCTATGAGCTCTGTGCAATTAGAGACGCTAGTGCGCTCAGATAGAGTAACATGAAGTCACAGTGGGCAAGGCCCCTCTGCCGCCTTATTAGCCAGACACAAAGTCTCCTCTGATGTGGCTCTTTCTCAATAAGAAAACAATTAGGCTCTTCTGTGCACTGGCCTCTGTGCAATTACAACAGAGAAGGAATTCTTAATGATAACCATGAGATGGCCTTGAGTTGGTGCAGTCAATCACTAGCATGGTGGATGGGAAATGTAACGTTCCCTTTCAGTCAGTACTCTTGGTACAACACAACTATGGGGTGTCGCAGTCTCGCTACTTCGACTGAAGAACTAAAATCAGGTCTGACAAGGCCAATGAAATCTGTGCCTCGCTGGAAGCCCCGCATCCCACAGGCGATAAGACAGAGACTTGGATTAATTCCTTAAATTCTTCCGACAAAGGTTGAGGTTAACAAGCCGGGTTCGAGGTCACGACCATACCTAAATGAATAAAAATTGTCTAGTTGTCTGGCTCCAATCAGTTTGTTTGCGGAACTGACACTGACATGGCTGACACTGTTTCTCTAGTCCACGGCACAGGTGCTCTTGACTGACGTGTAGCATTCTTGAGTATGTTTTCGAAAGTGACTTCCTCTCCTCCCCCAGGTGCCCATACCTCAGTTGAGTCTGAGTTGCGGGACATGGAGATGAATTGGGTCTTTGGTAAGAGCTAATGTCTTGTCTGCCAGGGCGTGTTGTATGCTCTAGCTGCCTGTTTTCAACCCAGCTCCTTTGCGCTCTGTTGCCGGTAATGGAAGGCTACTCAAAGAGAGAAGTCTGCCAAGTCTCCTCGGTCAAGCGCCGCTTGCCTCTCGTCCCAGACTTGTCAGTGAAGGGTCTGGTCCCACCTCGGTGATCCAGTCCTACATAGACTTTCGAGACCAGGCTAGCTAAACAAGCGCTGCATCGCGTGCTAGCCAGATTAGATAACACACCGAGACGAGTTAGCTACTACTAGCTATTCCTGCCTCCCCACAGTGGAGTTGCTTGGGTAGCTCTCTTGTTTAGTAAATGGAACATGTTGCGATCAAAGAGGCTAGCTAGCCTAGCTTAGACTAAAAATCCTCCTGCTAATGTTGTCTAGCATGCTTAACTTCCGGCAAAGGGAACTTACTAGCTTTCCTCTGCCGTTATGGCAACCCCATTCCTATTTCCAATTACTGGAGTTGGAGGGAGTGGAGGAAGAGGGGCTTGTGTGCACCTCTGATGAGAAAGCAACCCCCGGAGTGTGGGGCCTTAGCACAGGTCTGAGCGATGGACCAATGGCAAGCATCAATGGGGTTTTCAAGCTTATGAAACTGGCAGGTAAATGCTGCCAGGAGATGGCAATGTTTCAAATAGGCCTAACTTGTGCATCAGTATCACTAAATATCTAGTATCTCTACCAGGGCTCTGCAATGTCGTACCTGGAGAGCCAAAATACTTTTTGTTCTTCACCCTCTCCTTTTAAATAAGGGACTAATTCAGACCTCGGACATCAGGTGAGTGCAATTAACCTGTTGAAACTCTGGGGGCGCTATACCATTTTTGGATAAAAAGACGTGCCCGTTTTAAGCGCAATATTTTATCACAAAAAGATGCTCGACTATGCATATGATTGGTAGCTTTGGAAAGAAAACACTCTGACGTGTCCAGAACTGCAAAGATATTCTCTGTGCGTGCCCTAGAACGTGAGCTACAGGCAAAACCAAGATGAAACAGCATCCAGGAAATGAGCAGGATTTTTGAGGCTCCGTTTTCCATTGTCTCCTTATATGGCTGTGAATGCGAGAGGAGTGAGTCTGCCCTTTCTGTCGTTTCCCCAAGGTGTCTGCAGCATTGTGACGTATTTGTAGGCATATCATTGGAAGATTGACCATAAGAGACTACATTTTCCAGGTGTCCGCCCGGTGTCCTGCGCCGAAATTGGTGCGCAAAACTCAGCTGCAAGTATTTTTCCATGGAATTCAGAGAAGAAAGCAGGCTTCCACGAACGATATATCAATGAAGAGATATGTGAAAAAACACCTTGAGGATTGATTCCAAACAACGTTTGCCATGTTTCGGTCGATATTATGGAGTTAATTCAGAAAAAGTTTGACGTTGTTGGTGACTGAATTTTCGGTTTGTTTCGGTAGCCAAATGTGATGTACAAAACGGAGCGATTTCTCCTACACAAAGACGCTTTCAGGAAAATCTGCACATTTGCTATGTAACTGAGAGTCTCCTCATTGAAAACATCCGAAGCTCTTCAAAGGTAAATGATTTTATTTATTTGGTTATCTGGTTTTTGTGAAAATGTTGCGTGCTAAATGCTACTCAAAATGCTAAGCTAGCTTAGCATACTCTTACACAAATTAGTGAATTGCTATGGTTCAAAAGCATATTTTGAAAATCTGAGATGACTGTGTTGTTACGAAAAGGCTAAGCTTGAGAGTAGGCGCATTATTTTCATTTTATTTGCGATTTTCAGAAATCGTTAATGTTGCGTTATGCTAATGAGCCTGAGGCTTTATTCACGATCCCGGATCCGGGATGGGGAGTTTCAAGAAGTTAACTACCAGATAGAATTTTAAAAAACAGAAGTTGTTCTGCCCTTCAGGACAGAAATTGAACAGCACTGCTCTAGACAGATAGGTTGCCTCCAACAATATACCAATGTTCCAGCATACACGTCTGTACAAGTACCCGAGTCAGAAAAAAACGTCACCGCCTTATACACTTGCTGCCATTGTGTCAACATCCAAGCCGGACACAAAGTATTAGCAAGCCAGCGCGATTAAGAATGTGCAGGTTATTTAACAGAGTGATCTGCTGTTCCAGATTTCGGCTCAGTAGTGTTGCAGTTCTACTCTTTTTACTGACTCAGATCTTTTCAACTCGTTCAGTCAAAAGAACAAATCTTTCAACGCATTTTGTTCATTTGATTCAGTAATGCCAAGAGCACGCAAGACCTTCTACTGGCAAACAATTAACAAAAAAATGGAATTAATGATTATTCTACAAGCCTCTCATTCACAAAAGGGGGCTTATTGTAAATGTAATTTGTGACTGAGATTTATGTGTGCTTCAAACAATGTAAATTTGTAAAATTGTAAAATTACCAGGTACACAAATACGCATATTTATTGATTGCTTTGAAATAAGGTCTAGTTGTGGCCACAACTGGAAGAGACTTAGAACGACTCTTGGCGGAATGCCCTCGGCTTGACTGCCTCAAAGGAGATTAGCACAATACCGTTTGCGAACTGCAGCAGCCACCCCAAACTATTTGTTCTTGAGTTTGAGTGTTTGTGTTACTTTTGGTTCTACAAAGCTGTGTACCATCGATAACATTCGATAAATAAATTAATTGCATTAATTATTGCACCATGCGCTTAATTATGAGTTCTAAGCATATATTGTTCTTGGTCAACGTGTTCAAACTATTGCTGTTCATGCCTTAGAAAGCTATTAAGCATAAGTGCAATTTCATGTCATTTTTTAAAGAGGGGAGTTAGGCTACATGCGCCTATGTATATGTTTTACACAAATAACATGATCGACATGTTTGTAAAAAATGTGTTGCCTGTTCTAACAGTATTGCAGACATGAACATGACACAGACAGGCAAGGCAGTCTAGCGATGTCATGTTTGTCATAGCTGATGAGTTACATGCAGCTATTTAGGCAGGGCAGATCAAACGCAAGCAAGACACAGACAAGCTGTCAAAATAGCGATTGAATGTTATTTTCTCATCATCGTTGCAAACATTGGCTAAGCAGGAGGCAGACAGGCAGTCAAAGTATTAGTGTTCTTTTTTAAGGAAATCTGGCTCGTGGCTACTACATAGCAAAAACTACAATTACATTTTTTTCAGCGGGGACTCCATTTTTTCAAACACAATTTCTGTGGACAAAATGTTTTTCTCCATACTTTCTCGTGTCACCATCCCAAATATAATGGCACACCCTTAAAATCACTACATTACAATTTTTACATGAACAAATAACATTCAATACATTACATTTTCATCTCTTATCAACATGAAAAGAAATCAATAAATATATTTACTAAATTTTAAAATACATATTATTATCTTTCTCAAAAAAATGGTATATTGTCGCATGCAATAATCTGTACTCGACATTTTTTGATACAAAATCAAACAAAACATTTTGTTGAGTACATTTCGGGTTGGCTAGTTTGCATCATCTACCTTCAACATTTTGTTTAGAATCGCTATGTTCGGAAATGTCTGCCTTCAGGCTAGGGAAACCCTCTTGACCCTCTTGCCCAAACTGGTGATTTGTTTGGAGAGTTATCGTTTCGGAAGAGGACATTGACCGGAAAAAATTGTTCCTCTGAAATTCCCAAGACAATCCGACATCCTCCCCAGACTGAGTGCTGTTGCTCTAGTCTGGGATTTCCGAGACTATGAGCTATCGCTAGCTAACAGGGAAAATTTAAACACACAACATGGCTCCTAGCCTCCCATGCATAGGCTACTTTCTGTCTCTTATACTAAAACTAAAACTAAATCATATAAAAAAAACGAAATAGAAATGATTTTATCAAACTGAAGCTGAATAAAAACGAGTAAATCAAGTCGAAAAACGAATTGTCATGAAACCTTAACATAAACTCTGAAATGAGCTGTCTGTCTCCAGCACAACACTTCATTCCTGAGAATAAGATAAAATTACGAATTGATTTTATCTGTTAACACAGAAGGGGTCGGTTTTTCAAAGCTGTATGTCCCATTCCCAGCTAGGTTTCAAGGTGTGTGGTCATCAGTACCTATGGACTGGTTGGTAGGGTAACCTACATAATACTATTTTTTTCCATGGGTCTGTTTTTAATGTGTGTGGTCCAGCTCTGGTTGCCAGCCAGTTACGGAATGCATCTTACTGCCTAAACTGAGTGAGGCTCGTTGTGACAACAATACCCGCAAGTGGCACTGCCAATCAGGGAACGTTACTGATCGCCGGAGCCCTTGTACCCAAAGTGGGCCAGGCTTTAGGCAAACCTTGGCACATGAATACAGATTTTCAACCAAAGTTATACAGTGTTCATGGGTGTCAAAAGTGTTGTGTTTCCCACATGTGAGTTCAATGAAAAGTGTCCCTTCTCCAAATTCAGACACACAGTTGTTAAGAGTGGTAGAAATGGAACCAGTCTCTCCCAGTCCACAAGGTGGCTTCTCGCCCCTTCAGATGGCACTTCACGGGAGGCTGGATTATGCGAACAGTGACATCAGGGTACAGTCTGCAATTTGTTGTGCGTCCCACGCGCCTCTGTGGTGTCATCACCTCAACTGTTCCCAAGGCAGTTGTTATGTATACATTGTTGTTTTAACTATAAGTGTAAGATGTATATATTGTGTGTTTAAATGTTCCTGGAGGCTGTTGCCATAGTGATAACCAAAAGATACCCGTGTTGCCTCACTCCCTTCTCCAAAAGCAGGCAATCCGAGTATTTCCTATGTCGGAGAACCAGGATGGCTGGTGCAGATGGCATTTCCTGGTTCCGAAAAGGGTCGCGACTTCGAGTCCAATTCTAGACCTACAGTACATGCCCTTAACAGGCACATCAGAATCTAAACATTCAGAATACTCACGAGCCACCGCTATTACAGTGGATTGGCTGGTGGCAGCAGAGTCGAGGGAACAAGCAGTGTTATACACATCCATGCAATTGATCCGTATTCAGTCTCTAGGCTTCATAAGAAAACAGAAAAACAGCTGTCTGACACCATCTTAGTGCCTTCCACTTCTCGGTCTTGAGCTAGACTGGGTCTTACAATGCATTTTCGCCCGTGTCTGCGCTTACTGGGGGTGATGGCTTCTGTGATAGAAGTCGTTCCCATGAGGCTTTTATTGATGCAGCACTGAGGTCTAGCCACTCTGAATGTGTCTCGCCTTAACCGGTCGCATCGGGTGTCCCTCTGCTCTTGTCACGGGCTCCCATGGGCTGATTTGTATCCTGCAAGATGATCAGGACAGACGCATCCCCCTTGGGTGGACAGTGGTGCGGAGCTAACTGCATATTGATTACCTGGAGCTCCTAACATTGTATCTGGCGCTCAGGCACTTCTTCCTGCTTTTGTCAGGGCAACTTGTGTTGGTCAGAACCGACAGTGTGTCAGTAGTAGCGTACATAACCTTGGCTCGCTCCCTATTCCTGGGAAGCAGTGCACACATACTCTCGCTTCGGGCCACGCATGTCCCCAGTTGCCTCAAATGGGCCTGGCCCCCGAGATGGCCAATCTGATGGTTAGAGGTTTACTTCTGAACATTATTGGTACCATTCAGACCACAAGGGTGCCCTCCATAAAAGGGCTGTATAAGTGGCAAGTGTTTGAGCTTTTGTGGCAAGATAAAGGATGTGTTCCTTTTCAGTGCTCTGTAAGGGACATCCTAATGTTCCTAATGGGGGGTTTTGTGCAGTCGGGCAATCACCACTCTAAAAGTGTACATGGCCACTATCTCAGCATCTCATGTGGGAATTGACGGAGCCGTTGTGCGGTTCCTGAAAGGTGCGCACTGTCTCAGACCAGTCTTTACACCTATTGCGCCCAAGTGGGATTTGACTCTGGTTTTGGAGGTATTGTGTGCAGCCCCTTTTGAACTTCTGGGGACAGGAGATCTGAATATCTTCTCCTAGTGTTCATGGCTTTGACCTGGGCTAAACGTGTTTGGGAACTCCACATGTTATCCGTACCTTCAGGGCGAAGGCCACTGTCCTACAGGTTCTGAGCTTTGGAGCTATTTCCCTTTGCCTCCTCCTTTTGCTTCTGAAGAGAAACAGAGCTTACATGCCTTGTGTCCAGTATCACGCATGTACATTGAGCGGACCCGAAGTTATGTGACCAGATTTTAGTCTGTTTTACAAATTCAGCTCACAGCAGGGCGTCCTTTAAGCATCGTCTCTCCCACTGGGTTGTGCCATATGGCAGCAAGGTTCAAGGGTTACCTACTGGTGTATGTGTCCACTCCACCAGGGTTCTGGCACCATCTTGGGCAGAATTTAAAAGGTTGACTGTAGGGGATATTTGTTTTGCTGAAAGAAGGGCATCACACCACCACTTTTGTGAGGTTTTATTGCTTAGATGTCACTTCTCCCAGTGTACAGTTAGCTTACAATGGGACAGGAGAGGGTCAGGAGAGGGTCATTAGGCAGCACTCAGTGTACACAATACCCAGACTACCACATCTTGCCATGAGCCATTTCATTTGGTGTCCATTGGGGCCGACTTTGGGAGGGATATCAATTCCCCATATTTGTATTGTACAGAGTACCAAATAAAAGGGAACGTAACGTTATGACTATAGATACTGTTTCCAGAAGGAGGAAAATTATGTACAATACCTGGGCTACATTCAGTAAATCTTTACGTTCTGGAACATTCAATTGACATCCGGGATTGTTACATACCCTGTTTCACTGAAACATGGCTCTCTGGGTACATGGTGTCGGAGTCAGTACAGCAACTGCGATTCTTTGTGCGTCGCACCGACAGGAATAAACATCTCTCAGGGAAGAAGAAGGGCGGGGGTGTATGTTTTATGACTAACGACTCATGGTGTAATTGTACCAACATACAGGAACTCAAGTCCTTCTGTTCACTCAGGTCCTAGAATTCCTCACAATCAAATGACGCCCATATTATCTCTCAAGACAATTCTCTTCGGTTATTATCAATGTAGTCTATACCCCCCCCCCACGACGGCCCTCAAGGAACTCCACTGGACCTTATGCAAACTGGAAACCATATACAGTATCCGGAGACTGCATTTATTGTAGCTGGGGATTTGAACAAAGCAAATTTGAGAACAAGGCTACCTAAATTCAATCAGCATATCAATTGTAGTACCTGGGCTGGCAAAACACTGGATCACTGCTACTCTAACTTCCACAATGCATACAAGATCCTCCCCCACCCTCCGTTTGGCAAATTCGATCACGACTCCATTTTGCTTCTCCCGTGCTATAGGCAGCAACTCAAACAGGATGTTCCCATGACTAGGACCATTCAATGCTGGTCTGACCAATTGGAATCCACGCTTCAAGATTGTTTTGATCACGCAGACTGGGACATGTTCTGGGTAGCCTCAGATAATAACATAGATTTATACGCTGATTCAGTGAGTGAGTTTATAAAGAAGTGCATAGGAGATGTTGTACCCACTGTGACTATTAAAACCTACCCTAACCAGAAACCGTGGATAGATGGCGGCATTCAAGCAAAACTGAAATTGCGAACCACCGCATTTAACCATGGAAAGATGACCAGGAATATGGCCGAATACAAACAGTGTAGTTATTCCCTCTGTAAGGCAATCAAACAAGCTAAACGTCAGTATAAGGACAAAGTGGAGTCACAATTCAACGGATCAGACACAGGATGTTGTTTTGTCTACAGGAAATCACGGACTACAAAAAGAAAACCAGCATCATCATGGACACCGGCATCTTGCTTCCAAACAAACTAAAGCATTCTTTCCCCGCTTTGAGGATAATACAGTGTTACCGACGTAACAGACCAGCTGGCTGGTGTGTTTACGGACATATTCAATCTCTTCCTATTCCAGTCTACTGTCTCCACATGCTTCAAGTTGGCCACCATTGTTCCTATACCCAAGAAGGCAAAAGTAACTGAAATGAATGACTATCGCCCCGTAGTACTGACTTCTGTCATCATGAGGTGCTTTGAGAGACTAGTCAAGGATCATATCACCTCCACCTTACCTGTCACCCTAGACCCACTGCAATGTGCAACCCGCCCCGATAGGTCCACAGACGATGCAATCACCATCACAACACACACTGCCCTAACCTATCTGGACAAGAGGAATACTGTAAGAATGCTGTTCCTTGACTACAGCTCAGCATTCAACACCATAGTGCCCTCCAAGCTCATCATTAAGCTTGAGGCCCTGGGTCTCAACACCGCCATGTGCGATTGGGTCCTGGACTTCCTTACGGGCTGCCCCCAGGTGGTAAAGGTAGGAAACAACATCTCCACTTCGCTGATTCTCAACACTGGGGCCCCACAAGGCAGGAGAAGACATGGGCGGTTGGAGGCTGCAGGATCCAGGGGGAGCCAATCTGGATGGGAGTGCCGCATCGCCTCTGGTGCCTCCTGACCATTTCTGATTGATTAGGGAGAGCGGACTAGCAGAGCTCCCAATGTCACTCTCCAATTAAATAACTCTCACCACTGAACTGCTGCCGCCTCCTTTCCTGATCAATCTCTCGCGCTCTTCCTCTCTTTCCGACTTGGATTCTCTCTTACTATCAGCACATCCTCCCACTCTTGCTCTAGCTAACATCTAATTTAACTTTTTAAACATCTGTCTATCCATAATATCTCCCTCAACTATTTCTCCCCATCTCTCTCTTCCACTCAACCTTATTTTCCTGCCTTCCCCTCCCTAATTTCTCTTTTTCCACCACTCGGACCCATACATCCACCCATCCTCTCTCATTTAAAGGTCAAAATCAGGTTTTTCATGAAATTGGATGATATTTGGATGAAACCAGATCAAAGTATGATGACTAAAGTATGAAAAATGACTGTTGTGTCTACATTGATAAAGCTTGATCATAAAGTTACTGGTCCCCTCCCCCATGTCAAACACTTGGATTCAGGAGCAGGATTATTAAAGGGTAGTTAGCCATGTGAGAAAAATACATTTGTCTTTGATTTTCAGCATTTCTATCCCCCCAAAAATATTATGAGTGATATTTTAATCACTCAAAAGGCTATTTTAGATGGGAATCAGAATGACTGTTAGGGACATTTATGCTCTCTCACCTGCTTTTCCAGATCTGGCAGAAAGAGGCTGCTCTTTCTATTGGTTTGGGTAACTTCTTCAGCTCTGTGCACTATGGTACATCATAGAGGAGACAAGGATGGAGAGAATACCTAGATTCTACCATGACAATTAAAAAATAAGCATGCTTGTCAAATAATGCAAGAGGTAAAGAACAGTAAGCACAAAACAAAAAACACAATCTTTATCTAAAACATCCTCTTTCTCATGTTTCTCTCTCTCAGGATTCTGTCTTCAACTTTTTTATTTATTTCACCTTTATTTAACCAGGTAAGCTAGTTGAGAACAAGTTCTCATTTGCAACTGTGACCTGGCCAAGATAAAGCGTAGCAATTCGACACATACGACAACACAGTTACACATGGAATAAACAAAACATACAGTCAATATTACAGTAGAACAAAAGAAAACAAAAAGTCTATATACAGTGAGTGCAAATGAGGTAAGTTAAGGAAATAAATAGGCCATGGTGGCGAAGTAATTACAATATAGCAATTAAACACTGGAATGGTAGCTCGGCAGAGGGGAACCATCTTGTTGTGCAAGTACATACAGCTTTCCACATTCCTTATTAACTTCCTCTCAGTTACAGTATTAGTCTCTAGTTTGGCACTACCAATCCCTAACATGAACATGCTCAGTCATCCCCTCCCTTAATTGGACATGGCATGTGCGCATATATACATTAGCTGCCCTCTCTGAGAAAGAACAATGTTCTGGTTTTACCCAGCTAATGACATTGTGATATGAAATAACCACCAACCCTGATACACAGACACCATCATGTTGGACTATTAGTCTACATCTGTGGCTTTGATAAGGGTGGTCTCCTATTGTGTGCAAATTGTGTTATTAAACACAGCTTTAATTAGAGTCACTGGGCTACGTCCCAAATGGCACATTGTTCCCTATATAGCACATTGCTTTGACCAGAGCCCTATATAAGGAACAGGGTGCCATTTGGGATGCAACCATATTGTAGCTAAAAAGCTGTGGAACAAATGGGTAATAGCATATTGGTTTGCTCCCGAGGTCTGTCAACATAACATAGACAAGCAGCATGACTGTATTGGGTCAGTCTTTTACTGCACTCTTTGTTGCCTAAGGAGCCCAGTTAGTGGCTAATTGGATGAAAAACCTAACTTTCTCTAGATGGGAACCGAAATATGTATAGGTTGTCGCGAAAAATGTGGAGGAACGGTAGAACTATCAATTTAAAAAAATGTGGAACTTGCACTGCAGGCCAAATTGGAGCAGCAATTAAGGCAAATATTTAAATAATGTAAAAACATATTGCACTGTTATGATTTTTTGGGGCTTACACATTACTGGCAGACAATTCAATATTTCAAGACCATAATTAAAATTCAGATTGAATGGACTATTC